>NW_014542469.1:206559-224059 GCF_000741045.1 Vigna radiata var. radiata | reverse complement strand
AATTCACAAGAGACAAAATCAATTACAGTTCATGTAAGTGCAATAATGGAAATGGTTAGTGGTAAAGCAAAGGCCATAGACTAAATGGAGAAGAGCATACTTCGAAAGAGGAGTGGCTACAGTGGATTCTGGGAAGCTGAGTGGTTGGGAACTTTAGCCTGCAATTAAGAATATGGTTCAGAGAGGATTGGTGGCAACGAAATGCAATTGAGAAAGAGAAGAGGTCGAAACACACGATTTGGAACCAGGGAGAAACGGCGGTTGTTGGAGGAAGCACAACCCAATTGGTGGCTTTATAGCGGTGGTCATAGCCGATGGCTGCCGGTACAACTTCCGTTAAGTTTTGTCGTTCGGGTTCAGCTGGTTGTGTGCAGATACTTGTTCAAAATATGGTTATCAAACTATATTTTTTTTTTTTTCTTATTTAATCTGTAGAGAATCTAAAAATACTAAAAGTCTTCTGTATCTAGAGTTATTTCACTTATTTTTGGTAGTATAATGAGTCTACATCAAAGACACGATATTAAGCGTTTAAAAGGTAATTAGACATATTTATATTATTATTATGTTTTTTTTTTCTAGATTATAATATTATATAGGTTTAATCTCATCAAAAGTCCCTATTTTTGTTCTAAATCTTAATTAGATCTCTTTTCTTGTTGACGTATTAATTGGGTCTCTTTTATTGTAAATTTGATTCAATTAGAGATGTGTCGTCAATTTCACCTAACGGCAATTTAATACTTAGTTACATGGTATTTTTATTAAGTTTTTTCTTAAAGAAGAAAAGTGATATCAGATTGAGAAAAGGACAAAAATGGAAGATAAACAAGAATGAATTCCTTCGTTCGAGAGTAGTATCCAGAGAAAAAATAATACATCCCACCATAAGGAGTCAAATCCTTAAGGAAGAAAGGCACCACAGAATGAAATCAACCCAGTAAAATAAAGAACAAGCAGTTCGAGTAGTATTTAGAGAAAAAATAATACAACCCAACCCATCAACAGAGGAGTCAAATCCTTAAGGAAGAAAGACACCACAAAATGAAATCAACCCAAGCAAAATAAAGAACAAACAGTTCGATCAGTATCCAGAGAAAATAATACAACCCAACCATCAACAGAGGAGTCAAATCCTTAAGGAAGAAAGGTCCCACAGAATGAAATCAACCCAAGCAAAATAAGGAACAACGAGATGAGAGGATTGGTCATCAACCATCAATAACGACACTCAAGTCGCCATTAAGAAGATGAAAGACGCAGGCCGCGATTGGAGGTCACCGTGGTGTCATCCGGCAGCTAGGGCGTCAAGCCATGGTGGTTTGTGAGTGAGAAGGGTTGAGTCGCAGTGGAGGGTTTCCCTTCCATTGTAGACGGCGACGGCTGGCCTTGTTGAGGCGGCGAAGACGGGACGTGGAGGAGCAAGAGAACTTCTCTCGTGCAGGAAGAGGAGGAGGAAGGTTGGGCTAGGAGTTGTGACCGACGACGACCCTAGCGGCGGTCGATGACGCTGGCGACACCTATCTCGCGGCTTGCGGTGGCTAGCCTTGCTGGTGGTTGACGAGGAGACGAGAGAGATTCTCTCGCGATCGGGTGAAGAGTAAGAAAAGCGGCATCGGTGAAGACAACAAACTTCAGTGTAGGCCGGCGGTAGTTTCGGCAGCAAACGTCGTCGCCAACGACACATGGACAACGGCGGAAATGGGTGCCCCTAGGTTTTTCATTTGCTTTGAGGAGAAAGCCTATGCAATGTCTCTGAAATAAGGATAGGTTAATGAGAACCTTGGATTAGGAAGCAAAAGGGCTTTGGCCTGGCTGGTGATTCATTCTTGTTCATCTTCCACTTTTGTCCTTCCCTCAATTTGATATTATCTTTGCTTTTAAAAAAAATACTCAATAAAAATGTCATGTGCAAGAAAAGATTTGACTGTCCTTAGGTAAATTTGATGGTAAGCCTTTAATTGAATCAAATTTACACTCATAAAGACCTAATTGATATGCAAAAAAGAAAAGAGACCTATTTAAAATTTTGGACAAAAATAGGAACTGAGATTAAATCTATTATATATGATAAAGAGAAATCCCCGTCTTAATATATAGATTATTTATTAAATAACTATTTATCAATTTTATTTTTCCGTTTTTTTAATTTAACTGTTTTTTAATTCAATGTTTTTATTGAATTTAATCATTTTCAAATTAAAATAACTATTCATAATAAAAAATTAAATATGAAATATACGATAAAATTATAAAAATATTAATATTTATTTTAATAATTATAATTTTACTATTTTTTGTTATCATAAAAATGAATAGAGTTACGCATAAGAATCTTGACGATTACCCTTATGACATAATCTCTTACTACTTTCGTCACCTAATCATTCTCCTTTACATGAATATGAATTATTAGTAGAATTCAGGATGGCTGCACAAAAATAGAATAGTCCTTACCTTAAAGCACATCCTAGTATAACACATTCAACTGGGATTCCCTCTCTGGAAAAGACTTATAAACCATTCATTCATACTAGTATTTCTCTTTTAAAACCAAATACAACATTTACCAAAACAATACTGGCACTCAATGTCAATCTTCTCGCAAAAAGGTGCACTCATCAAAGCTTCCTGGTGTTCAACATCCTAGAGCTAAAATGTTTTATACCTACACTATAAGGATGGTGTTTACCAGTATCCTACTACTGCTCAACTCCAAAGCATTTGAACTTCTCTACACTCAACGGTACAAAAATGACGCTTAGTAGCCTAAAGCTAAAATTCTCTTAGACCTGCACAATGAACTGGTGCTCAACGCCAACCTGCCACTGTTCAACGTTGTATTGGGCATCAACAAATGAAATTTTATGATTTATGAAAAATTGAACCTGTTAAAATGGTCAAATTGGTATTCCCTTCTTAGTACTTTGGTAAAAAACAATTTTTAATGTTAGGGCATATACTAATTGGCTCAATTGATCATATCCTAAGTTCCCTAGTCAACGCAAGCTCAACCTAGGCAATTCAACATGACAACTTCCAATGGACCAAATTTAGTAGATCAAATTTCATCATACCACTCAATCTTGCAATTACAAATTTCAAGATATCTATAACTTTAGAGAAAATAATATAATTAGTTTCTCTTACTTGAAAGACAAACCAAACAACTCGAAAACCCTTGTAACACCCTCAAACGTACAAGAAGCTCTATAGTTGCTCCTATGAACAACACAAACACGATCAGGACACACAATTAGTACCATTAATCGGTTGAGACTAACACAAGAAACTCAAACACTACATATTAGCCAAAAAGGGTCACATGAAAAGAAAGAATAAACAAACTAAGAAAAAAGATAAAAAATCAACTTAATCTATTGAAAAAACTGATTTGATAAAAGTGAAGAGCTCAATGAATTGTCTTTAATCTTCAAACAGATAACATACCATTAGAAAATATAGAGAAAATGGTCCTAAAATAAAAATGTTTAGAAAAAATATTATGATTTAAAAATAATGAATCAGTTTATAAAAGATCTATTTGTACTTTAAACTTTTATTATTAAAATAATCAAATTTCACTATTTTAGACACATTATCAATTTTAAGCACAATTTTCTAGACTCTTACAAAAATAGTTATAAAACATTTTAATTTTTATTTAAATATCATTTTATAATTATATAATTAAAGCAATTTTATTTGTCATAGGATTTTTGTAATAATAAAAACTAAAAATTAGTTAATAAATATAAATATAGGATAAATTAAAAGAATAAAAGTAAAAGAATATACAACAAAAACCAATTACTATAAAAAAAAATCAAATACCATTATTAATATTGTGTTCACTTGGGAGGATTTATTATTTGTGAGGATGAAAAAGAGAAATTGAAAGTGATCACTTCAAGTGATTTATGAGTGAAATGAGAAGATTTAAGGAATGAGAAATGAAATTACAAAATAACCCTTAATAATAATAATAATAATAATAATAATAATAATAATAATAATAATAATAATAATAATAATAATAATAATAGTATTTAATAATAATAATAACCTTTAATAATAATAATGATTATAATATAATAATAATAAAATAATAATAACTCTTAATAATAATAATAATAACCCTTATTATTAATAATAGTAATAATAACCTTTAATAATAATAATGATTATAATATAATAATAATAAAATAATAATAAATCTTAATAATAATAATAATAACCCTTATTAATAATAATAATAACCCTTAATAATAATTATAATAAATAATAATACAACTTTTTTCATGTTAAAAATTAATTTCTATTTTTCTCTTATAATAATTTTTACAATTATATATAATATTAATAATTACAATCTTATATTAATTTTACTACTAAAATTTTACATCAATCAAATTTTACATTAACTTTTATAAACTTTATTTTTAAATTCACTCTCACACCTCAAAATCTCTTTAAACAAACAACAATTAAAACAAACAATAATTAATTCATTATGGTATATCTTAATCCAAATAGACTCTTTTGTTTTGGTTATAATTTACTTTTCGAACTTTATTGACGTGACTAGATTATCGAGAATTTATTTTTCCAAACTAGACCTTATTTAAGTAGAATCTCTTTGTACGACAAACTAAATTCTCGTTTTTTCTAATTTTGCAGGTGCTTGCTTGTAATTATATTTTTGGAGGAACGAATTCTTATTAATATTTTATTTTATTTTATAGATTGTATATTTATTTATAATAAATTATTTTATTAAAACTTATTATTTTTTATAAACTCGTCTGAATAAAAATTTAAAAATATATTTAATTTAATATTTACAAATTAATTGAAAAAAATGGAAAGTAATTATAATAGATAAGATAATTAGGATAATAGAAAAATTATCATAATAAAATATTTTAATTGTGGTTTTTTTGTAAAATTAATTTTGATAAATGTATATTTATTTGGTTAAATTAATTTGTAATAATTTTTTGTGTGTAATAGATTAGAAAAATAAAATAAAATAATAATATTATATTAGGTGGAAATATTTGAAAATAAATTTAATGTAAAGTTAACAATTAATAATATGAATGTAAAACAATTAGGTTTATTTATAAAAAAAATTAAAGAAAATATTAAAAGAATATATAGAATTTTTTAAATAAATTATTTAGAAAAAATATATAAATTTAAAACATAGCTAAATATAGACATTCTTAAAAGAATTTTATAAAAATTTTAAAATACAAAAGGTATAAAGTTAAAAAAAAATCAAATTAGATAATTATTTGTTGAATTTATTAGTAATATAAATTAAAGTTAGTGTTTAGAAAAAGATAAATTACTTACTAATAAAATTTTAGTTTGAAAAAAAGAGTTGGTAATCTATTTCTAATAAACAAAGAATAAAGAGTAATATGAATTAAGAGAATTGATTTGAATTAAATTTGACAATATTTATATAGTTAAAATAATTTAATTTGTTAAAACTTTGGTGTAATTTGTTAGAAAAATAAAACTAAATAATAAGCCCACTGGAAGTTAGAAATAATATATAAATCTATAAAAGTAGAAAAAAATTGTTGTTAAGAATTCATTCTTAAAAAATAGAATTTCAGTGATAAAATAACTTCTAAAATTAGAAAAATCATGATGAGAATTATTTTTTTGAAACAAAAATTTTACTTGGAGAAAAAAAAATTCTGATGGTCTACTCATCATGTACATAAAATTTAAAAGTGATCTATAACAGGAAAAAAAAGTCAAGTATCATAGTAAAAAAAGTGACAATAACCAAACTGATTTACTGAACAATATGGAAAGAATAAACATATACAATTGAGACACAATTTAATGAAACAACGGCTAAAGAGTGAAACTATTTCCGTTGATTATGTGAAGTCAGAATGGAATCTAGCAGATCCTCTGACAAAACTCCTGAGAAGACAAATGATATTAGAAACATTGAGAGGAATGAGACTCAAGCTTGCAAACAAACAAGTGATGGTAACCCAACCTTTGTGATTGGAGATCCCATGAATAAGGTTCATATGGGTGAAAACAAGTCACTTGTTAGTTCTGTTAACACTAAATTGATTTTAATCAATTATGTCCCTTTCTATGGTGTGTGTGAAAATGCTAGACACTGCATTATTGAGAGGTTAAACTTTGTCATTAAAATTTTATGTGGTGAAAGAATTAGTTTAAACAAAGTTTTTAGTGATTTTCATATCTCTTATGGGTGGTGTATGATTTGCAACATACACTTGATGAAATCACCTATATGAGTGTCGAGTGGGGCCGCTTACATGAGATCTTCGCATGATCTCTAGAGCACTCATGAATACCGAACACGTGCATGGCCTAGTAAGCGCAACACAGCCAGCAATAATTGTAGGGGTGTATTGTGATTGATAAACCTCTAACACACGTCAAGTGTCTTTGGTTCATATAGTTTGTTATACCAACTACACTGTGTCTTGAGTATCTCAATCTAAGACTAGTTCATATAGTTTGCTATACCAACTCTGATGCATTATATCCTATGAGACCCAGGATAAAATTTTCTTATCTTTCTTTTAATGTTTGAACTATTTGAGTCAAAGACTTTTTCTTTCAACTTCTTTAGCAATATGTGCGGAATTTTTATAATATATTAATTATTGCAAAAGAATGTTAGGTTTGTAATGTTTTCTCCAACTTTCAAAAATTTGATGGCTGTCACAATCTTTATTAAGCAATGTTCAATTGTTTTAATGTTGCAACGATCATTTTCTTTGTTGCAAGGTGCTTTATATGTTCTATAAATAGAACAACTATTTTCATTCCAAAACACATCAAACTATTTCTCTCATCCTTTCATTGTCTCATTCTCTCTTCTCTTTTTCGTTCTAAGAAAATTCTAGGTTTATTTTATACTTTTTTTGTAGATCTTTACTAGTGCTGAGATTCTCAGAAATTTTGAAAAGTTTCTGTTATATCTTGAAAGATTTGCGCAATACACTACGGATAAGTCCTTAAGGACAATAACTCTACACGCCTCAAGAAATACTGTTTTGTCAACTTTGCTACATGTGAAAATTTTACGAATACTTAAGAGGATGAAGATCAATCCAAGTCTAAAGATGTTATCCGCAAGGTGCAAACATCTTTTACTTGTTTTGTTTTGGGCCATCTTCTTTTTGTTCGGCCTGTTTTTGTTTTCTTCTCTTAATATCATTATGCTTTTGTGTTGTAATTCAAAAATATAACTTTTCATCCGATTATTAATAATTTTGGTTAAGTTACCACAAGATTTTGTTATAAGGATATATGGTTGAAATGTTGTTTACAAGTGGTGGAAATTGTGAAACATTACTATAAAAAAGACTTTTTGGCAACGGTTAAAAGTTTTTCTAGTACTGCTTTTAAATTGTCGTTGAATGTATTTATCGTTAAAACTATGATATAGAAACCACGTGAGGCATCAAATCGTTACTATATTTCAAATTATGACAGGTTCTAAATGCCATTCTTATAAAGTTAGTAACGAGGGAAAAAAATCAATTTTTTAAAGGTATACAACGAAAACAAATAAAAATAAATAAAAAAATGTTAGTCGTCATATAATGATGGTTGGCGACACAAATTGAAAATGATTTGTTTTTCTTTTTAAATATAGAATTTATAATAGTATTTTACCACATTCCTATCAGAAATATTCACAAACTAAGTCATTTCTAAACAATTGAAATGATATAAACATATAAAAGTTTTAACAATAACTGTGTAATCTTTCGTCAAAGTTAGTAAACATATATATAAAAGAACTATAAACTAAATCTAATTTTCAACTACTTTAAATTCTTATATTTAACAAAAAAATATTTTGTACATGCTTTTTGAACATAAGCTAATGCTTTTGAATTCATTGGATGTTCATCGATAAAATTCTGCAAAAGTAAGTTGAAACTAAAATTAGTACATATGAAAATGAATTATTTTATATGTTAAATAATGTGATATATCATATTACCTCATCGGAACCATTTTCATAATTAGCTTTGATAATAGTTGTTACTTATTGGATGACATAATAGTTACAATCATAGTTATTAGTTTGTTTATTGCACTATACCACAATAAAACTATTTAAATAAATTATAGGATAACACAAAAAATAAATGAATGATAGAATATTATAAATACCTTAAGAAAAATGTCATGTGATAACCTGTTGCGTTGTGACTGTTGATCTACTACTCCATAAGCTTTGTCCAATAGAAACACAAATAATAACATTTAATGTTATAAAATAATGACATTGTATGTTGAATGACTATTTTAGTAGTAAGTTTTTCTTAAAATAGACTTATGTATCTAATATATTTTTCAAGAGATTGATGGGCTTTTTATGCAAGGAGTCTAATCATATAGTGATACGATCTAGTACTAATATAACTAGCAGCTATCAATGATGGTTGCATTGAAAATTAGTTAAAACAAATTTAAAACACAAAAAATATAACTTATTAAAATAGGATAGACTTATTTAGCTATATATGAAGCAATTTAAATTTGTTTATTTCCATCCAATAAGACATTGTTGATGTACATTTGTCTTTCTATAGGGGAATTACTAACTAAGGTCATGATTTGAGGGTCTCCAAACCCATATGTGTCATCTTTCCCCACTTCCAAGCATAAACCATGCAAGTATCTAAATTTTATACATTAATAGAACATATGTAATAAGGCAACGAAGAAAAATGACTAAAAGTTAACTTACATCATCTATAACAACACAACATATATGTTTAACTCCTGATTATCAACTAAGATCTCCATCAAATAAAAATTATATATGTATAATGGAAGCTCGCTTTGTTTGCCAAAAACAGTAGCATCCTATAAAATCTCTATTGGGTTTGTATCTATGGATGCATCAACCTCCCTCAATGTGTATGGAAGTGGAAATCTTATGAACCAATGCATAGGGAGTTAATACTGTTATAGTTTGTTATGCTACAATCATGCAACGGAATGTTTGTCGGACAAAACCAAAAACGGGTACGGGTAGTGAATTGGTTTGTTAAAAAAATTATACTTTTAAAAAATTTCCCCCTTTTTAAGATCAAATTTCAATTAAAATCCTTTTCTTCATAATATCAACAGATAATTTAAAGAATGTAAGGAAATATAAGATCACAATGTATTTTATATTAGTTCGGATCAAAAGACCTATGACCACTTGTTAATCTCTCCAAAAAGGGATTAACTCAAACACTAAAATAAATCAAACTTACAATCACAAAAGAAAGAGTTTAAGGTTTAGAGAACATCTCTCTTGAAGATACAAGAGATAAAAGACACCTTCCTTGAATAGCACAAGGAATGAACCAGCTCCATTGAGTCACACAAAGGATGAACAACTTCTCCTAGTAACAACAACACTCAATTATCCAAGAACCCACTTGGTGAAAGTTATCGTTTTACCAACACTAAGCTTTTCAAAGCCCATTTTTCATAAACATAGAGAGTTTCTTTAACACTCACAACATTAAACCTCTTAATGAAAAGTTATCCTACAAAATAGGGTTCCCCAAAAATATATTGAATTCTTATTTGAAAGTTAAGTCAAGAATTTGAAATGTTAAGTCACAAAAGCCGCCGCTGATAATCGATTAATCAAATAGATAATCGATTATCACATAAACTTTTCTGAAAACATATTTTGATAGCTTAAGTCGAGTTCTAAGTTGGCTTTACAACACTTTTACCCTTCACACTCACACTTTCAACAAAAAAAATAAAATAATTTTATATAAGATTAAACTAGTCAAAACATTTCTATTTCTACCAAATCCTTGTGGATACAACACTTGTTTACTATAACAATCCAATATACTTACTGGTATATTTCAAATGTTGCAAGCATCGCAAACAAGTTTTTGATGCTGTTATTGGGGATTTGGGTCAAGAAATAATTATTTAAGATCAGATTGGTTATTATCAAAATTTGAATATTGTTGTAAAAAGAACTAACTTATTTTATTTTTCATTCATTTCACTATTTTATTGGTTATTGTTTTGCATAAGTATGGTGTAGTAAATATTGCTCACTACTATATATCTTAGTTGTTGTGTATGCAAAGAAGAAGAGAAAAAGAAGTTCTACTATATGATCTAGAGGTAGAACGAACACTAAGAAGGCCTAAAAACAATAGTAGAAAACATAGAAAATTTTTGAAATCACCGTTGTAGTCGTAATATGAAGTCGTGGAGCCAAAGTTTGATCTTGAGGTAAAATTTTATGAACAAATGGCTACAGGTAACAATCAAAGAAGATTACTTGGAGATTACACTCAACAAAAGGGGTTACATCACTTCTCAAACATAGTAAGATAAACAAAAGGAGTGGAGATGAAGCTTGCCTTACTTTCTCTTATCACAACAAATCAATTTGCTGGATTATGTGGAACCTTAGGAATATATGTTCTATGAATTGTGTGGAACCTTAGGAACATATTTTGATGACGAGGAAGTTGTCTACCTTAGGTTATTTCCATTTCTACTTATAGAAAAGACTAAAATTTGGTTACAATATCATCCAAACTAAAGTTTCACGAGTTAGGGAGATGTGAAAAGGAAGTTTCTAGTTATATCCTTTCCTCCATCTAAGTACATTAGTGCCAAAGCTGCTATTGTGACATTTTCTCAAGGGCTAGATGAACACTTTTGTGAAGCTTAGGAAAGATACAAGGCTCTTCTTAAGAAATGTCTCAACCATGGATTTGATGAAGTAGCTCAACTTAACATAATAATGGACTAAGGCCACAAACCAGGATGTTGTTGGACGCATCAACAAGAGGTGCAATGATGATGAAGAGTGTTGAGGAGGCTACAACTATCATTGAATAACTAGCTACTACTCATCATCAAAACCAATATGACAGAAATCAACCTTCCAAGAGAGTAATACTTTAACAACGAACACAAGATGCTATATTAGCACAAAACAAACTCATTTCTCAACAAATGGAAGAGTTAAAGAAATAAATAGCAAAGTTGTAGCTTGAGTTGAAGACTCACTGCTTAGTGTAATAGTTAATGAAATGTAATTTCCATGCAGGTGAACATCAAGGTTGCTAAGTACCAGGAGTGATGCGAATACTCAAAGAAAATCTCGGCTAAGGTTACCGAATACCAGGACTGGTGCAAATACTCAAAAGAAATCTTGGCGAGGTTATTGAGTACCAAGAGTGGTGCAAATACTCAAAGGAAATATCAATTAAGGTTGTTGAGTACCAGGAGTGGTGTGGTGTGAATACTTAAAGGAAATCTTGGTAGGGTTGCTAAGTACCAGGAGTGGTGCTAATACTCATTTGTAATCTCGTGAAGATTATAATGGAACCCTCTGCGGAGGAGACTGAATGTAGCTTAGTTGGAGTGAACCAGTATAAAATCTCTTATGCAATTATCTTTTCTCTTGTCTAAATGATTGTTAACACCCTGGCAAGTGTACCATATCGTATCAAGTAATAAATAAACGGTAAGTCTGAGTATCGTCTCCCAAAGGTTTTCTTAGGCCTAAACGTTCATGTGAATGGAAATCATAAGACTTGAATAAATATTAAGTTGAGTTTTAAATGCAAAACAAGAAATAAACATGCATGCAAAGATTTTGATCAATTGGCAAGAAAAAGATATGGATGAATGGTGTTGTTGGGGTTTACGATTTCATCCTAATCTACTCTCAAATATCTACTATTCATATTAGATTCAACTTTGTTATCAATGTTCATGCAATTTTCTATTTTACTCTAAACCCGATATCTCGGCGAAAAGAGCCTAATCACAATTACCAGTTTACTATCTCTAGTCTCCCTAGTAATCATTCATGCAATATCCATAGAAGCTTAAAGCAATTGACTTTCGTATTCCTATCTCTAGGTAATATGTCTTCATCAAGAGAAATTCTTCATGTCTAGACCTAACTATATGTCTCCATATAGAAAGAATCAAAGATGATGCATTTGAATAACGTCTTAAACAAAACATTAGCAAGAACGGAAGAAAAACTCAAACTATTGATAAACACAAGTATATGAATAAAATAAGAAATTCGATATAAGAGTTTCAAAGAACTACATCGTTCCTCGACAACAAAGGGTTTAGTTCACTATAATCATGGTGAAACTAAATGAATTGAATGGTAAAAACATAAAAGATAATCCTAGATTTGTAATATTGGAGCTTTCGCATCCAAAATCCGCCTCCAAGGTGTGAAAACCGTGTTTCTGCGTCCTTTCGGCCAAAAGATACCTCCTAAGGATCGCACTGATCTATTTATAAACTATGCAGAATTACAGAAAACAGACCCAAGCTCAAAGTACAGTGCTCAACGCTGTGTTCACCGCTCAACGGTAGGTGCGATATTCAAATGGAATGCTCAACGTTCACGTCAAGACAAAAAGTTTTGAAACAAAATTCATATTCCCCTTTCTAATGTTTCTCTGTATTTCATTGCTACAACATTGCCTTGTGACCACTAACGCTGCCTCTGACTTCTACTCCTTCTTCCCTTCTCTCTTTCTCATTAATTTAATAAAAAAAATTGAATTACAAATGGATTTTACCACAAAATGATCAAGTCCCAAATGAGAAATTTGAATTTTTTACCGACGAAAAGTTTTATTAGTAAAGAAGAATAATAAACTACTAACAAATTTTACTAATTAACGGATTCATTACCAACAAATACTTTTATTGGTAATTAAAATTTTAATTTACTGACATATCCATGATTCATAAACATTTCTATAATTTATTAGTAAAATTTGTCAATAATTTTGATTTTAGTAACAAAATTATTTTTGTGAGTAAAATTTTGTCGGAAATTACAAAATTTCTTATTCTTGTGTTTCTTGTAGTTTTTTTTTTTACATTATATATGTTATTAATTTGTATCTAATATTGTAAGGAGAAATTTACCTCAATGATATATGAAAAAAAATAGTATCTAATATTGTGTCTAAAAAATTACTCATTAAACACCATCTTTTACATAACCTATTTGGCTGTGCATATGTTTAGTGTTAAACTTCATCTATTTGTATCTAATTAACAAACGATGTTTTGCGAAACATTTAAAAAAAAAAATTTAAATTATTATGAGACGAATGCAGTTGGCTTCTTTTTACAAAAATGACTTCAAACAACATTAGCGAGTGAAAGTCATGGATGATGAGACGAACGACAATATAAGTGAAATGAAAGGGAGATTATGGTTACAAGGAGGAGGAAAGGGAAATCGGTGATGTGGGTGTCATTTGCCATTTGTTTAAGAGCAATAAAAAAAATTATATGTATTAGATACTGAATATTTATTTAAGTTTCTGTTATATATATTCATAGCTTGTATATATGTATGAATGATTAAGAAAGAAAAAGTTTGTTAATTGTAAGTATATGGATATAATTTGGTTGCATATATTCCGAGCGACCTAAAAGAGAAGACCAAAGAACAGATGGTCAAAAGTGGTTTTCTAAGATTACCATAACCTCCGTACTGTATGCCTTATAATAAAGCAAAATGGATATAAAAACGATAATTTGGTTGAACATATGGAAAAATATTGTTCATATCTTGCATGTTCAACCGCTCACAAATTCCACCCTGAATGGTGCCACACAGAACGCGGAGGAGAAGGTGGACCATGCAAGGGTCCAAATCATAATTCCTCTTAACTTCATGCTTCCAATTTTCTCCTCTCTTACGTAAGATTGGTGACATTTTCGTACAAATTAGATGAATCATGATGTTTGAAACAAGATAGAAGGAAAAGTTAGGAATCATGGACGTTAATTTGGTTTCCTTTTCATATATTTATTTATTTATTATAGTCATCTTCAATAGTTGTTAGAAGTGTTACATTGAGATAAGACCAAATTATAATATACAAGTGAAAGTACAAACCTCACTTAACCGATACTGTGAGATTAAATTAGGTTTAAAAATCACTTTCTAAAATGGTATCATTGTTAAGTCTATTATAGTAATAATTCTTTCTTAGGTATTTTCTATTATCGGATCGGATTTGATGTATTTTTCGTTTTGAATTTAAAATTGTTATTATATATTTTGTTCTTAGAAAATGCTTTAAAAAAGTAATGGAATTTTAATAGCGATGAAAATTAAAAGTAGAAGATTATTGAATTTTTCTAGAAGTGTTGAAGCATTGGGTCCTAGAAAAGGAGAGGAAGAATAATGTGGCAAAATGTGACCGTGCTTTTGACGTTTCAAAATGAGTTTGAATAATCCGCAGTGCGAGTTGAATTGGTTTCCAAAAGTATAATGAGAGGAGGAAAAGAGGCTGCGCAGACCTAACTCCTAAATTTCTACTTTAATCGCATTTATCTAATTTTTCAAACTTCAAATCCACATGCTTCTCCTGTCCTTATCATCCCCACGTACACATGGCCATGTCTCTCATACAAATTGCTGCCATAATTTCTAAATGCATCTACCATTCCTATGAACATCACAACATCAATCTCAACAATATTCTGTATCAGAAACTATGTTACTAATTTCTTCAAGATAAATAAAAAATATATATTAAGAAGTGTGCTTTATAGATATCTCGAGCGTAAAAATAAAAATGGATGGTTCGATAGTGTTCCGACAATGGGTGAAACAAAATTTTCCCATAGATCTCACTTGGATAGACTCTAACTATGACTTTGATACCATATTAAGAAATCAAATTTAAGCCTAACTCAATCTCACAAAACCAACTTATATAGTGATGTTTACATCCACTCATATATTATAATTTGATATTATCTCTAGTCATTGTGGAACTTCCAACCATATATAACCGTGTAACATTAGTTTACAATGTTATATATATATATATATATATCATATTTTTACAAAAGTTTCTTCATAATTGATAGTTTATCATTGCATCTTCAAAAGTAAATTTTAAATTTAATTTATCTTCGGAATCAAATTTATAAAATGATATTTGAACTCAGTTATAATAGTAAAACCTCTTATCAATATACGATTTTAAGAAAAATATCAACTTTACAAATTGTAATAATTTAAGTACAAATTGAAAACTATATGAATTTAGAAAATTTATGAGAGAAACTTTACTTTGTATGTACAAGCAAACTTTGGTTCATAAAAAAATTTATTTTATTTTATTTTTCTTTCTTATAAATTCTAATGAAAAGATTGGTAGATTAATTAAGTGATGACTAAATAAGAAAACATTTACCTAAGAATTCAAAATAATAATATTTCAATTATACTTTTTAACTAAACTTCTAATACATATCATTATATCATTAATTTTACCTAGATTAAAAATCATATAAATATGGTCATTAGAACCAAACCAATGCATAGATAGTGTAAAATAATTTTATATTACCGTCTTATTACAAACTATTATTTCATATATTTGTATTGAATTTTGCAATAATTGGTACTAACAAAATTAATTAACAGTGCAAAAAAACTTTCACAACCATTGAACTTTTTTGTCTCAGAAATTTTCAAATAGGAACTATACATACAAATATATAAACAGTTGAAATAAAAAATCAATTATAAGAATCACATAATGTTGAATACTTTTCAAAGTTTATGTGTATTTTTAATTAATTGGGTCTACAAAGATAGTGTTATATATTATATGTGACATGGAAGTATTGTAGTTTGATAGACTTTCTCTATTTTTATATTGTAGTTGTCTTCTATAAGTAATATTGTTTTTTGGTTGTGAGAGAAAAAGCATTGGAAGGGAATTAGTATTTGGTGACAGAGATTGAAATATTAGCTTCGGCCATTTTCGCTAATTCTTGACCAGTCGTACTGTGTTTGGCTTTTGTGGGTTAGTGACGGATTCTAGTCACACTCAATAACGAGTCAGCGTGTGCAAAAAGTATTCTCCAAACATTGCCTCCATGGGAAGAAACCTCAAACCACCATTTATGTTTTCACAGTACACGTTACAAACCGGGATTTAAACTGTTCTTTAAACTTTAGGTATTAAAAAAAATATAATTTTTGCGGCCAATGAGACCGATATGCTTTACATAAAACTTTTGAAATTATCACCCTTTTCCACATAGATAATGATATGAATCTTTTTGACAATATTTTGACATCAAGTATGTGTTATTATATGATTGGTCCAAAATTACTCCACAATCAATAAATACTAATATAGACCAATCACAAAATTACACGTAAATAATGTTGAAATGTTGTCAAAGTATCATTATCCTTGCACCGTTACTTAAGACAATCTTAAACCATCTTATATACTGAACATCAAAATATATTTTAAAAGGATAATGATATTTAGACAACATCTTTTTTACGACATTTGAACATTGATTACGTGTCAATATGTGATTGGTCAAAAATTACTCCACAATCAATAATAATAATCATAAACATTATTGTGGAGTAATTTTTGACCAATCATATATTGACACGTAATCAATGTTAAAATGTTATCAAAAAAATGTTATCTAAATATCATTATCCATTTTAAAAACAATATGCTTTTTTCTTTTTCCAAAGTTGATTTAGTTTAAGACATTTTACATTATCAGTTAATTAAAATTAATTATCTTTTAAATGTTCTTACAAAAATAAATAATTTTATCGTTCGCGATAATGTATATTAATTAATAATGTCAAATATTTGCATGAAATGTATTTAATTTAAATTTATAAAATAATATATGCGTTTGTTTGCGTGATATCAGAGAATAACACTTGATACATGTAACATCCCAATAAATATATAACACCAGTTACAATTCATTTTAGGAGTTATCATGAACGATAAGGAAGAACAGTAGTGAATAAGCAAAGAAGTATGGAATATACGGGAAGATTAAAAACCGTACAACAGTAAGATTAATACAACTTTTACAAAATAGATCAAACGGTCTTGAATACAATTCATTGACCTCTCGGCCAACACCAAAAGGTTCCGTATATCGGACGGCTAACTAACTGAACAAGGAAAGTAACTATCCTAAGGACCGGACGGTCCTGCATAATTCTCGGGCACAGCCTCCAGAGGTTGTTCTGCTTGCCCAGCATCCTCCAGAGTAGCCTCCAAAGTATCTTCCAAGGTATCCTCTGCTCACACCCAAAAGGATGATCATTGCAGTGAAGAGAATAACCGAACGGTCGGATACCGAACGACAACATAGACAAAGACAAAACAGATAAGGGTAAGCTTATGTAAATTTAATTAATCGTTTCAACATACAGGTAAGCAAACAAACAGAATCAAATCAACATGTTATACACATAATTCCTACACATGCATACTAAGTAGATTAACTTATGACCGACTACTACGACACTGTCCGGACGGTATGAACCACGTAGCCCGACGTCCCTAGCACCCGGTGTGGTGTAGTAACTGCCTTTCCTTATCAGCTGCCACCCGAGGTTAGTCCTCAAACG
>NW_014542469.1:195601-206359 GCF_000741045.1 Vigna radiata var. radiata | reverse complement strand
TATATATATATATATATATATATATATATATATATATATATATATATATTCATTCTTACTTTCATACTGGAAGGATTTCAAGAAAAGGTCCGGATGAATCAAAGATAGAATAAGAAATTGAGTAAGACAAGAAAGTTTAACCGACTGGTCAGGCAAGAGAAAAGAACCGGACGTCCAAGAATGACGTATAATAATTGGCCGGATGATCCGGCTAGGAACAAAACTCAATGCCAAAGACTNCAATATGAACAATAATGACCGGATGGTCAGGCAAGGGGATAAGACCGAACATGAAAGGATAGACTATAAGGAATAGTCATCCGGACGATTTTGCAAAGAATGTTATAAACAAGGACTAACATGAGCAAAGGTTGGTCTATGATCGAACACTTCTAAAAATGGAATAGACTACAACAGGAGAAAATCTTTAAAGGAGTAAAGGGGCATTTGTCAAGTAAACCGNCTGTTTTAAATAAATAAAAGCTCACTAGGCCGTTCCGTCATTAAGTGACCGAATGGTTTCAAAAGAAAGAATATCAAGTTTACAGATTTTATAATTTAAGTGTCAGCCTAAGGCCGAACACTTGTAAGGCCGAACGCTTGGTTTATGACCAGCGTCCTTAAATAATTATTAACAATAATATTAAATGAAGTAAACTAAATTGAGAAACTTATTATGCCGAACAGTCCGAATGGACCGAACGGTAATGGGAGGACCGAATGATCCTAATGACCTTCGATCTCAGATTCATAATTTCTCTAAGTTTCAAACATTCATACCAAGTACATAATTTAAAATCATACAATTCATACGGCAGTATTTTACATATTATCAATCATTAAATCATACATCATACAATAAAGTTTCATACATTCAAATCATACAAAGAAATTATAATTAAACTTTATAAGCTTCCCTTACCTCTAAATCCAGCTAGTACGTCTAAGGTTGATTGGCAGCAACTACCCCTTCTAAGGTTTCCAAAGTCTAGAGTGAAATACAAAAGTAGGTTCAGAGGAAAGGTTTACAGGTACATGCAAGCTCTAATGGTGCATGCATGCAGGAAAACTAATGAGTTACAAGGGTCCAGACACTTACCAGTTCCGAATGTGAATCTGGTTGGAACAGGTTGAAGCCCTGGGTGCCGGCAGCAACAATTCTGAACAGATGCAAGTGATCGGAGAAGAATTGGAGGTTAGAAATCTAGAGAGAAGGTTGGAAGGTTTTAGAGAGAAGGAGGAGAATTTGAGTTTCCAGAAAGTTTGAGTTTGAGGAAGAAGAAGATTGCATGGGAAAAGTGGCGTCAGGCTCCTTTCTCACCTTATATACTGCCTCCACTTAGAACGTCCGGACCACTCCCAGCGTGCCACCTGACTTCCACTTTCTGGGGTTTCACTACTCTGCTGATACTGCACGGATCACGAAGGAAGGGAATTAAGACTTGGCAGAGTTGGTCTCCCACTTTACCAGGGAAGACCGGATGGCTGACACGTGTACCCCACTAAGGAGGGTATTAAATGGGGTGTGACAATACACTTTTAGGGTAAGGATTTTTATAAAATCAATTAGTTTCAAACCGTTCTAAATATTTTTTTTTAAGTAATTATAATACTCAACATTTAAATTTAAAGTATACAGTGATGTATAGAAACTTATAAGATCTTTGTTGACTATTATCTATTTTATCATTTAAAAGTAAAAAGTGTGCATATTCCATTTCTAACCTTTAATAAGTAATTTTTATTTAAATTAAAATAACTATCTTACTAATTTTACTTTTTAAGTGATTATTTCTTTTAAATTTAATAATTTTTTATTTAATATTTTCTTAAATTAAAATAATTATTTGTCATAAAAAGTCATCTATAAAATAAATAAAAATTATTCATAATAAAATTGTAAAAATTATTTATATTTATTTTTATAGTTAAAATTTTATTATTTTTTTATCATAAAAGAAAAGGTGAAGACATAGTATTATTTAAAAGGGTTTGCCAAAAAAAAAATGATGGATACTATAGAAGGGTTTGCCAATAAAGGATTATGCATTCGTTAAATTCAACTTTTAATCATGTAAAGATGTATTTAAAAGGTTGCATTAGTTATTAACGTTAATGAAAAAAATAAATCAATAATAACTTATTATAACGGGTGTAATTCATCTATCATGATAAATTGATCGGAAGCATTTGTTGGAAGTCTTACATCGAAGAGATAAGGCCAATTTATAATATATAAGTGCAGTGCAGACTTCACCTTAGAAGCAAGTTTTGTGGGATTGAGTTAGATCTAAAACCCACTTCCAACATGGTATCAGAGCTAGATTAGAGTCTATCCTAGCAATATTTGTTGGGAAGATTGTTTCACCCACTATTGGGCTGTTATCGGATCATCCATTAATATCTAGTCTCACGCTCGATATGTATATACCTCGGCGTGAAGGGGGTGTAGATCTTACCTTACAAACCGGTTTTGTGGGGATATTTTTGTATTAAAAATAAGAAAGAGATTTGACATAAACTTATCATGACAATTACAATTGATCGGTCAATAGTAAGTGAAATGCAGTGTAACAATTTGCATAATGGCTTTAGTGTGGGTGAAGGGTGCCGTTGGGAAAGAAAAACAGTGACTCTTCTTCTAGATCATACTACCACCCACCTTCTAAAAAGTTATTAAAGTGATATTAATGAATCACATTATTTTTATTAATCTTGTGTGATATATAATTAAGCATTATTATATTTTATAAATTGTAAAATTTAGATCATTATTTAGTTGGAATTAAGACAAACACGTGGAGTGAAGGATGTGTGGTTATTAATTTTAGGCTTTGATGTGGTTTTCTCACTTAACGTGTCACTTGCCTCCAAATAGGCAACATAATTAACCACTGAATTTTTTTCAGCTATATATTGAATAGAAATAGACTCAAATTATAATATATAATTATAAAAAAATCTTTTATGATTTAATTTTGTGAAATTAAATTTATTTTTAATTTAATATTAAACTCTATCTTACTAAAAAGTTTGTTGTATCTATCACTTTACCTATTATTAAATTGCTTTCAAAACATTAAGTGAGGTTGAATTAAGTTTCAAACTACTTCCTAATACTAGAAAAGAGAATAATTGTAAATAATACAATTAGGTTTATGTTTATTTGTGTACATAGTCATCATATAAATTTATTTTTATAATTAAAAACCATAGCAAAGTTTTGTTTTTTTTTTTCAAAATTTCAATTTCTTAATTTCAAATTATTCATACTTATTTTTCAACTTAAGTTGTTCTTTCCCTTATCATAATGTTCGAAAATAACACATGATACTCGTAGTTGTTTGATAGGACGAAAATGACACATAATAGTCGTAGTTGTTTTATGGGACTGAAAGAGCAATAATTTTAAATGAGATTAGAGTCGTTGTGTGAAATATTTAATTTTAGACAAAAACTAAGAGGCTGAATTGGTTTATGTAATAAAAATTAATACTTTATTTTTTTTTTCAAAAGAAATGGAAAAAAATTATTGAAATAAAAATTATTTTCCGTATCTTAAAAAAAGACTGATATATTGACACGTCCAGACGACAAAAACATTCGAATCACACAGTATTTTTTAAGTTTTTCTTCTAAAATTAATTTTTTACTTTTAATAAATATTGAAAAAGATAGAATCCACATGTAAAAAAAAATTTGTCTTCAAAATGCATCTTTTATGCAAAATGAGTGTTTACTAATGGTTGTCTATGTCAAAGAGGTATTTTCCAAAACCATGGACCCATGAAAAAGAACTTGGTTGCAGAGGAACATTGCTTTCCAATCATGGATAAAAATACTGGTACTGGGTTTAGCCATTGGTGAAACTCGTGTTTCATTCATGATGAGTGAAAACCGTGGAAGCCATTAAATTCGCAGAAGTCAATTTCCGTGGTTGGAGAGTGACAGGAAAACCCTAGATTTATATGGTTTTTAATTTGATGAGTATGAACGTGTATATCCTTACACTCACTTACGTCAAAGAAACTAGTCCCACCATAGTTTAATAAGTATGATTCTATATTGCCAGAATATTACTCACTCACGTTATAAGCTCTATCCGTACCTTCATATTCTAAATATTATTAGGCAAGCCTATAAAAAAAAAGCAAATGGAAAGCTACTTGACGGCTAATACTAGCTACTGCTTTTGTCCTACGTTAACCTATTCAATGTTTTAAATATTTATACCAAACATTTCAAACATAAAATTAATAAAGAAACTGGTCCTTTATTCTATTTATATATATAACATAATTAGAATACCCAAAAATATAACTAGGAATTTTGGTTGCCATACCTATTGTTTGAAAATAACTTGTTTTGTGTTGTATTTATATTATAAAATCTTTTTCAATTGATATTAAAAATCATTGTTAAAAATACTTTTTTCCTATTGAAGTGGATTATTGTTTACTCCTTACAAATTTTATAGAGAAATGGAAGCTTAAAGATATGAAAGGTAAAAGTCATTTATTTAGTTTTTATTTATGATCAAAAGTTTAGACTAACAAAGAATTGAAATTCTTTGGACTACTAATGGTTTTATTAAACGAAATAATAACCGCGACCTCCATGATATGCCCATTATATCCTCATGAACACCAATAGGACACGCATCTTGGAAGATGCCTTTAATGTTAACTTTAAGTTGACTCAAGAAAGTTATCATCCTTACAAAATGTTGATACTACCGAGCATTGTTGATATTATTGTAATTAGAACATACCACATATTAATGTTATGCTTTGAAAAACAAGATTAAGGAATTGATGCATGTAAGTCACCCGTTCCTCCAAATGGGAAAGGCAGAGTCCATAAAAAAGACATGATCAAAGAGGAGATAAAAAGAACAATAGAATGCTTGAGTATTATAACCAAGAAGGTCATCTATAAAGGAAAAGAACTAATTTAGATAAAGAGTTAACACCTCTTTGAGGTGTTAGCTCTTTATCTAATTGAGATAGGTGAACCATCACTAAGAAGAAAGATTTTTTATATAATGATTAACAAAGAGTCCATGTTGGACAATCTAGATCCCATCAATAAATTTTGAGATAAGGCACAAATTAAATAGGAAGACTTCAAATCAATATTCAACCAGGAGAATGAGATCTAGAATATTCCATGAATAAGATTTTGTATAGAGAATGGTTAGCGATGGAAAAAATAGGGAAGGAAACTTTTTAATCAATTTGGAGGGACACTTTCGAGTCAAGGAATGAGTACACAAAGGAACATATTGGCTAAGCACATATCGGTACAACTGATGCCAAGAACTTGGAACACTACACAATTAAAATTTTATTATAGTTGAGTGTAAATTGAGATGTACTTTTCTTACCTCAATCTTTTATTCCCGAGGAGGGTTTTGACCAAAAAGGTTTTAATGAGGCCTTAATAAAATACATTATTCCAAAATGGTAAGCTATTTTTTTTTTAATCTTTTATGATTAGATGAAGGAAGCTTCATATGGTAAGCACTCTCGAGATATAATTTAGTTAAGGAAGAAATTTTCCACGTAATCCTTGCCTAACACCTACTCAGCCAAAGGAAGCTTCATCCAAATGGATGATTGATAAGTGCCCAAAATGAGTTAGTTTTGTTCTTAATTTGGCACTTATCTTGTTTTGATTTTATTAAATATTTGTGTTAATCACCCTAATTGTACTTGCTTTGAAAGTTTTTATGAACTTAAAGTGTCAAAGATGAAATATGAAGAAAACAAAGGAATTTTGAGCAAAACACAGCATATTAAGTTGACCACGATTGCAACATGGAATCTAAGGCTTAAGTCACATGAAGAAAACCTCCTTAAAGGAAAATCTCAAGCCTTAACATAAGGCTAGAGTTGTCTTATCAAGATTACACGAGTTTAACCCACTCTTGGATGCAAGTAATATTACACCACTCTTGGTTCCCTGGTCAACACAACTAGTCTAAGTACTATAAACCACTGTTGGTTCCCCAGTCAACCTGACTAGATTGAGTTTAGCCTCTCCAGGATCTAACCCTAGACAATTGTCTACACCGAGTTTACCCACTTCTGGTTGAGTATTCTTACACCACTACTAGTTTCCTAGAGAACTGTCTAGTCTATGTTTACCAACTCCTAGTTGAGTATTCTTCTCCACTCTTGGCATTTGAGTATTATCAACAACTTCTAGTCTCCCAGTCTAACCCGACTAGTACACAAATTTAGCTCAAAGTTACAAACACACTTGGTGTTTATTTACAAATACAGATTGAATAAACTCTTATAGAGAGAATTACAACAATATGAATCAATTTGTAACCTCATGAGATTTCTACTCTTAAGTCGAAGAGCATTAGACAATATGAGCTTATGAAGTGCTTTTTCTCTCATTTTCTTTTATTTTCTCTTCTGCTCTTTTCTTTTCTTTTTATTTCTCTTCTTTTCTCTTTGGAAGAATCAAACTTTTTAGGATTGAAGATAAGATGAGGAAAAATATTGGATGGTAACTTTTTCTTTATAGTTTATTTGGTTTGAGCTTGCTTTCATCACATCTGTTGGATTGAAGAATAGCTTTGAGATGAGGTAGATTTGATGAATGATGATTTTTCTTGAGCATACTCTTTCTCTCTCTTTTCCTTCTCTTCTTTCCTTCATCTTCTTTTCACCTTTTCTATATTTTTTATATAACCATCCTTCTACGTTTTTCTTAAAAGCAAAAACTTTCTTCTTTTCTTCTTTTCTTCTTTTCTTCTTTATATAGACCCTTCTGAAAGATGATCGTTGGATGTTGAGTTGATTTTCAAGAGAATATGCAACCTTTAAGTGAGAGATCAAACTTTAGTCTTTTCATCAGAGGTACAATGCTTTATCAGAGTTTTCCTTGAAGAGTAGCTTGTACAAATCTATTAAAGTATAGGTCCTCAAGATATTTTCTAGAATGTTCTTTGCTTCTCTCAACATCTTTGTCCAACGTGTGCAAATGTTCTGATTAATCCTCTTTTGTATTCATGTTCTACACATATAATAAGAAAAATGTATGCAAGCAAAATAACACTTTATAGTACATGAATTAAATATTTAAATTTTTATAGCCGTTAATTTGTATTGCTTGTTCAAAACATCTTGTCATTAATTAAAAAATCGTTTAAGTATATGATTCTCAATAAAAGATATTTCAATTTGAGAGCTTAAGAGCATATCCTACTATTTTACATATTTTCCTATAACGGTTTCTTTATGACATTTTTATTTTTGTCTATACATGAGTACAAATCCCTAAGTATGTTATCTATAAAGCTTTCATTTAGGATTTTCTTAGACGCTTCCTGTAAACAATGTGTTAAACTATATAGGCTTCAAAGAAATTTTGTTGTTGTTGGGAATGCAAGTGCGAGTCCAAGTCCCACATTGGATAGAAATGAGAAAATAGAGCACTATATAAAGATGAAAGACCCATTAACCCATTGCCTTAAGGTTTTGGGTAAAGAGTGGTGTCATTCACTTATAAGGTTGGGCTCATATCTCATTGATATTGTGTCTCCTCGGTAAAACCTCCCCCTTGATAACCTCACAAGTGGTATCAGAGCCGATGGTTTGTCTTGGTGACCGGCTCAGACGAGTACAATGGTCCCTATATCGAAAGTCTTCCTGGCAAAGAGTTCCAGGTAAGCGTGTCCCGTTTAGATGAACGACGGTACGAAGGGCTACTCGTGGTTGTGGTTGGATGGGAATGCTTCCGCTGGAGGGAAGATTGTTGGGAATGCAAGTGCGAGTCCAAGTCCCACATTAGATAGAAATGAGAAAGTAGAGCACTATATAAAGATGAAAGACCCATTAACCTATTGCCTTAAGGTTTTGGGTAAAGAGTGGTGTCACTCACTTATAAGGTTGGGCTCATATCTCATTGATATTGTGTCTCCCTGGTAAAACCTTCCCCTTGATAACCTCACAAGTGGTATCAGAGCCGATGGTTTGTCTTGGTGACCGGCTTAGACGAGTACAATGGTCCCTATATCGAAAGTCTTCCTGGCAAAGAGTTCCAGGTAAGCGTGTCCCGTTAAGATGAACGACGATACGAAGGGCTACTCGTGGTTGTGGTTGGATGGGAATGCTTTCATTGGAGGGGAGATTGTTGGGAATGCAAGTGCGAGTCCAAGTCCCACATTGGATAGAAACGAGAAAGTAGAGCACTATATAAAGATGAAAGACTCATTAACCCATTGTCTTAAGGTTTTGGGTAAAGAGTGGTGTCAGTCACTTATAAGGTTAGGCTCATATCTCATTGATATTGTGTCTCCCCGGTAAAACCTCTCCCTTGATAACCTAACAGTTGTGTATGTTCTTATTTTAAGAAGGTTGTGTATTAGTATTTGGACGATTTGTATAGCTTCTCCTTAATATCTTCTTTTGCTAAAGTGAGATTACATGTGTCTTTTAGTTCAGACACTACTTTTGAGATCAAAATTACTCTCATTTTTATTTTGTCCTAGTGATTAAGATAGATGATTTTTTTGGTTAAGCTCTTACCCAATTATTTGGAAGTTTCTTTTTGTATCAATTTTTCGTTGAGTATTGTTTGATAAATTTCAAAACATGCTGAATATTCTGATTTTGTCTCAACAATCTTCCCCTTTTGGATTATAAAATGTAGCTTAGGTTGAGTGAACCAATAGAAAATTCTATATTTTATTGGTTTGTTATTCCAGTCATTTTCAATTTATTCATCTTATAAAAACCAACATCTAAACATGTTATATTGTTTATACATTCTCTTTTCAAGTTATTAGACATTGCTTTGCAAAATAAATACCATATAATGTATACATATACATATGTGTGTGTATGTGTTAGAAAAGTGATGCCTTATATCTCAAGCCAAAAGGGGGGTGAATTGGATTTTGCCTTAAATCTCGGCTTCTTACATTTATATTAACAATAGTTGATACAATCACGAAGAGTTCTCCTTAGAACCCTTCCAACCTCAAACTCATACCATCATGTGTTACAAACATACCTATGAGTACTATAGAAAACATCATACCATATACATCCAAACATAGAGTAGAAATGGAAAGCAAAACAAACACATAAGCTCAACTTACTCACCCAACGAGTAATTTATGATTGCCTAGGGAGAGGCAGCTAGCCTCTCAATCTAAGTGAACTCGCTTAGCCTTTGCAATTCTATGCTAACCAACCCAAATACTTGCCCAACAAGGTCCTCCACTCACCCAACGAGAGCCAAAACAGCAAGCTTCCGAGGCTAAGCGAGCTAGCTCCCCTAACCCTTGGAACCCACTGCCAGAACACCCTTAAACTCGCCTAATGAGCCCATTATGCTTGCCTAGCCTTGCTGCATAATTTTGCACCTTCAAAAATTCACAAACAACAACTCTAGATCTCCCATGACCTCTAATATGCCAATTTACCAACTTCTACCACTTCTTAATGAGATTCTAAGCTACTATGGACTTAAAGAAGTGTGTACAAATCATCCTAAACTAGTTTAAAACTATTTTAACATAAGATTTCACTACAAAATAATTAAAACCTCACTTTAGAGACCAAGATTGAATTCCACCATTTGTAGCTCATTTGTGAGCAACTTAGGGGTCTAAACAAGTCATAAATGACTCTAAGCCAGACCCCAACCACTCCAATACACCTTAGAACATCCTAAACAAAATCTCACTACTCAAAACCCTAAATTTCACCTAAAAGCAGCCCAAAATACCACTAATTAGCTACTACTTGTTTCTAGATCATATTTCATCCAATTCACAACTCAAACATGTCTCCAAATGCCTTGAAATCAGCTTTCAATTTCAGTTTCCTCTCCTTAACCCTTTACTTTCATATACCAAAACCCCCTTTAAAAGTCAAAATGACTAACAATTTAACTCAAATTTTGTTTCCCCCATGCTATACCAATTTCATATACCATCAATCTTTACAATATCAACCTAACACAAAATCATTTTCATCTTTAACTAGATTCATACAACCAATTTCATTCCAATCATACATGCATAACAAAACATACAATTCCAACATCAAAGTTAACATACATTCAATCTTTCATACGTTAATACCAAAGCATACTTTTCAATTCAAATTAAAATAAAACACTAGCTTCTCTTGCCTTAAAAAGAATTGCACAACTCTAATAATGTCCAACAGATTGCTTCAAACACAAAGAACGCTAAAAACACCTATAAAACACCAAGTTACGATCGGAATGAGTCATTAGGACCACAAATTAAAAAAGAACTAGGAAAAGAACACGAATAATACATGTGTCGAAGTTTCCTAAGCATTATCATAGTTAGAGAATTAAAGAGAAAGATGATAGAAACTTACTTGCTCTAAACCAATAATTGATCGGTAGAGAATGTAGATTGTTCAACCATGATCTCTTAAAAGTTTCTTGATTATCAAATAAATGATCAAGGAGTCAGATATCTTAAAGAGAAGTAAGAGAAAACTATGGAAAGAGTTTTAGAGAGATAATTTGTGTTTTTAATAATGATACGAGTTTGAGAAATTTTATTTATATTATTAAATTATTTTAACTTTAAAATATTTATTCTCATTATTTTAAAACACCTATCAAATCTAATATTCTATTTTTTAGATTTCTTATACTTATAATTAGATGACAATTGAACTACCTTTGTATTATAAGTGTATAGAATTTTTTGAATTATTTTTTTCATATTATATATATATATATATATAT
>NW_014542469.1:136805-195516 GCF_000741045.1 Vigna radiata var. radiata | reverse complement strand
TATATATATATATATATATATATATATATAAATACGTTTTTTGTAATCTATTTCTTTTTAATAATAAATACATTTTTAAAACTAATTATAGATTTGTTAAAAAGCAATGGAACAAGTGACTGTTATTTAAATTCTGAAAATAATATAAATATATCAAACCAGAATATTTCAAAAATAGAAACAATTATAAAGGAGTGAAGTTTACACTTAATTTGTCAGACATGTCGACCAATATAAATGATGATAAAGATTCTCATTCATTCAGTATAAATGTCAACTAAAAAAATATTTGACCAATGGATAGAAACAGTTAATTGATTTAAATGTAGTCTTTAGCTAAATGCATTAAATAAATACACAGTTGATATGTTGTACGTGAAATTAATGTACATAAATCTAAATGTCAAAAAGATGTGGAGTTGATAGATATATAACCTGCCAAAAGTTTGGTTTTTAGGTACATCTTTATTTTTTTTAAATTCTTATGACATCATCCTAATGTATTGTTTTTAGATATTTTTGCTTAATATTTTAAAGGGTATTTTGTGGTCAGTGATAAAATAAAATAAGATAAATATGAGATCTATTTTTATTTTTTTCAATTATTTTTTAACTAGTTTTTTGGGTTTCATCGTCTTAGCAATATATTCAAATTGCCATTCTAAATTTAGAGGTTATTATTAAATATCTTACCATAAATAGACGAATTTGTTCACATTCTATGAATTAAGAATTTAAAAAGCCTATTTAAGTCAGTGACTCAGTTACCTGGATAATTAACACTCAAAATTAATTGATTCAAACATTTATTTAAATCCAACCTACTTATAATTACTTGGGGATATATATATATATAAAACATATTTTATGTTCATATTTTTTTAATTTTGTAATATTTTAAAATATAGTATAAAATTATATAATAATCATCACATAATTAATATGAAAGATTCACATAATTAATATGAAAGACCAATTAACATAAAGGATAAGGAGTATAAAGTTATCTTATACAATCCTCCAAAGAAAAACTATAATCACAACTTTATACACAACACATAATAGTATCAAAACTATTTACAACACCGGTGTATCAAAATCAACCAAGAAACTATAAACTCTAAAATTGAAACAATCTAAAACAATACACATATGCATATGCTCCGCCTAAAGCTTGCTCCACAGATACCTCTTCTAGCTTTACTCACACCCACCAGATGATCATAGCTAAAGAAAAAAAAAACACAAAGAACAAACAACAAGAAAACATGCAATAAGGGTAAGCTAGTGAAAAAGGATCATTCATAATATTACAATGCACTATACAAGTTCAAACACAAATAAGTTTTTAATAAATTCTCCTTTTCCATAATGACTCAAGTTTGGCCAAAACCTTTAAAACCTCTAGTATAATTGTCGAGCCACGAATAATTTTGCACTTGTGTGATGGAACAATTGACCCATTCAAAGCTGCCACACAGGGTTAGTCCTTAAAAATGCCCTTTACCATAATGAAGAAAGACCCCCGGGATAGGACCTCCCACTCCTCTCACGACATAACTCATTACTCTCTAATTGAGCATAGATGATCATTAGAGGTTCAGGATAGCCATCATATCGGCTTCTAACAACTTATACCTTTCCCCTTTGAATCCAAAATAAGAAATTCCTCCTTTGAATTCTTCTCACAACATTGAATCTCATATTTTCATTTTAATCCTCATATAGACTCATACATCATTTCTAATTAAATCAATACATCACTTACAACCACATAAAACAAAGAAGAAAAGAGTAAACAAGAACTCTAGCTAGTCGCTCAGCGCATATCCTCGTTGAGCGAATTTAGAGGTTTCTCGCAATGAGGTTTTTTTAGTATAAAATGAGGTTTTTTGATTCAAAACAAATTTTAACACAACCTAAGGTAAACAATACATAGAATCAAAGATAAAAAACATCCTATACATAAATCTACTAAATTACAAAAGCTTTAACACAAGATAAGTCTTCATGAAGATCTTTGTGCAACAAGAGCACTTGACACTTGACTTTGAGACATCATCAAAACTTCTTCTCTTTAGATTTATGCTAACAATCTCCTCCTATTTGATAATGATAAAAACTCTTTGATTTAAAGCCTTTTGTTACCTATACTAATCTATAAGTCATACATAACTTAAAGAAAGGAGATTAGTAGACAAGAGATAAAAATAATTAAGTCTTTCAACATATTTCTCCCCTTTTTTTATCATTATTAAAAAGACCTATATATGATTAAATAATTTTCCCCCCTTAATATAAAACTCCCCCTTAATATAAGTCATAAAAAAGTAAGGCAAAACAAATAAATAATAGTTTTATATAGGAATGAATTTTACAAAATTTAAAACTCATGAATTTAAAGGCGAGCAATGGATGGAATGATAAGAGTTTTACAAAATTGTTGTCGTTGTTGAATGAAATGTTGCTAGATGGAAATACATTACCCACACGTCATTATGATGCAAAAAAAAAATTCTTTGTCCGATGGGTATGGAGTATAAACGGATGCATGCATGTTCGAATGATTGCATATATATAGAAACGAGTATGAAGTTTTGACAAAGTGACCAAAATGTGGGTTATCATGATACAAGTCAAAAAACAATAGTGAAGATAGTGGTCACACAGAAAAGAATGGTTCTGCTTTGAAAGTAGTTTGGTACCTTGCACTCGTGGCTATACTTAAGCGTTTATTCGCAAATTCCAAAGGCACTAAAAACATAAGATGACATGCAGATGAAAGAACAACTTATGGGATGCTTCGTCATCTAGCTGATTCAAAGCAATGAAAAATATTGGTCAAGAATTCCTCCAATTTGGTCAAGAATGTAGAAATCTTAGGTTTGACTTAACTACTAATGGAATGAACCCATTTGGTAATTTAAGTACCAATAACAGTTGTTGGCCCATTATACTGATAATTTACAACTTATCTCCTGGATTGTGCATGGAAAGAAAGTACATGATGTTGTCAATGTTGATATCTGGTCCAAAGCATCCTGGAAATGACATAGATGTTTATCTCAGGCCACTAGTTAAAGACTTGAAGTTGTTGTGGGTTGATGGGGTTGAAATATTTGATGCCTTTGCTTCAAAAACTTTCATGATGCATGCCATGTTATTTTGCACCATTAATGACTTCCCAACTTACTGTAATTTGTAGGGGTACAGTGTGAACAGTCATAAAGCATGTCCTATATGTGAAGAAAACACTGCATCTCATCAATTAAAACACAGAAGGAAGACAGTGTATATGCATCATCGGCGATTTTTACAATCTAATAATCCATATTAAAGGTTAAACAAAGCATTCAATGGACAACAAGAGAAATGCAATGCACTCATTCCACTTACTAGACTTGAAGTTCTTGAAAAAGTTAATAGAGTACATCATGTATTTGGGAAAACGTCCAAGAATTATTCTGTAACGACCCATTGGAAGAAGAAATCAATATTCTTTGATCTTCCATATTGGTCAAAGTTAGATGTTAGACATTGCATAGATGTCATACATGTAGAGAAGAATGTTTGTGATAACTTGATTGGTACACTACTCAACATCCAGGGAAAAACAAAAGATTGAGTGAATGCTTGTTTGGATTTGGTTGATGTTGGAAATAGGATGACTCAGTTTCAACACCAAGAGGGGGGTGAATTGGTGAGGTTTATAAATCAGAGTCTTTTAAAAATCTTTTTCGCAAAGTATAAACCTTTACAAAGTTTCTTGAATCGTAAGGAATAAAAAATTTAAGTGCAGCGGAAATATAAAGTTGATTGTGTAAATTATAAAATCGACTTAAAGTAAAAGTGTAAGGAAAGAGAAAGCAAACACAAAGTTTTTATACTGGTTCGACCTCAATGCCTACATCCAGTGTCCTTCCACAACCAGGAAGCAAATACACTATATCAGTCAAGGTTTTTACAACAAGATTTCTATAGAGACCTCCACGTCAAAAATATAGACAATCTCTAAAAGTATAGGCAGTCAACACAAAGATATGCAGCAAGACATCCCCTCTTCAACAATCTTCAACCCACTTTGAACAATCCTCAAAGTGTCAGAACTCCACGAGTTCACCTCCTGTAATCCCAACAGGACAACAACAATCTTTCCAAAGATTGATATAAAACTTGATCAGTATGATGAACACCAACTGTGCAGATCTTGATCAAATAGTATGCGTAATACACTTCCTCCTTAAGAAAATCTTCCAAGAAAGATCTTCACAGTCTTCTTGATGAGTTCTTGGAGCCTTCACACAAAGATCACAATCTGAAAATCAAATGAAAGTGTTAGAATATTCAAAGTCGTATTGTAATTAACAGAGTCACGTCTATTTATAGTTTTCTATAAACCAAACGTTTATGTAGTCGACTGTCATCAGACAGTTATAATAGTTAAAACAAATTAGCAGCAGTCATAACAACCAAATTGATTTCGTATTTAACTCAGTTTACTTGCATTTAATGCTTTAGCATACAGTTGAAATATAACCATTACAACACAAAAACATTAAAAAAATTTCAAAAAAAATAACTAACTAAGTCGAATTCACTGCACATGTAGTCGAATTAGACACTTCAACTCAGTTTGAAATATTTTTCAATGCAAAATCACTCACAACACTGCTTTTGAAAATCTGTGCAAAGTCACGAGTTTTAATCGACTTACTTCATAATGAAGTCGACTTAAAACTTGCAGTTTTGCCACACAGTATAAGTTCATCAAAGTGCATGTGATTTTCTTTTCTTAAATATATGTAATGCAATCACAAAAGATTTATCAAGTATAAAATCACTGAATATACATACACATGTGAGAATCAACACAAACATGTTCATTAAGATATCATTTACAATAAAAAATTGAACATGTAACACATAACAGTACATGTGTTATTAACAAGGTGTTGTCATCATAAAAAACTAAAGCACTGTGAGATTAAGGTTTAACTAAACCAGTGCTTCCCTTATCAACAATCTCAACATTTGACATGAAGATCCAAGAAGATTTGGCACCAAGAGAGATTGGTAAACTTACTTATTTGCCCCCTGCATGTTACACAATGTCCATATAAGAGAAGATAAGTTTTTGTCTTTGTTTAAAGAGTATCAACGTACCACAAAGATACTCTTCAAATATCAAGAGCTTAGTGTCAATGCAAGACTTAAAGCTTGTTGGACTCAAGTCTCATGATTGCCACGTCTAAATGCAACAATTGTTATCGGTGACAATTTGTGGAATTTTGCCCCAAAAAGTTAGGCAAACCATAAATCGATTGTGGTTCTTTTTCTCGTCAATTTGTAGTAAAGTCATCGATCATACAAAGTTAGATAAACTTCAAGGAGACATTATTATCATCTTGTGTCAGCTAGAAATGTTTTTCCCTCCATCATTTTTTGACATCATGGTGCATTTACTTGTTCATTTGGTCAGAGAAATCAAGTTGTGTGGACAAGTATACTTAAGATGAATATATCCTATTGAACGTTATATGAAGATTTTGAAAAGGTACTTCAAAAATCAATATCGTCCAAAAGGTTCAATGATTGAACAATATATTACTGAAGAAAATATCGAGTTTTGCTCTGATTATATGACTAAAACAAATTCGATAGGATTTCCTCGGACATCATGGTTGAATAAATGTAAGACCATCAAACTTGTTAAGTTCTTTGTTTGACTCCAATTTGGAAAAAAAACTATTTGACACATGCATGATAAGTCATGCATGTATTAGAAAGTTATGTAAAGAAAAGATACACATTAAATGTAGAAATAAGAACATTTAATGCATCTTCACTCTTGAATATGGATTTTAAGAAGAACTTTTCAAGACCTCATAATGACCGTAAAGAATTTGCAACTACTTTACTTCCATTATTTATATATAGAAAATATCCTAGAAGAAGAAAGTTTGATAAAGAGAATGACAATAATGCTTTTAACGTTATTGAAATCTTAAGCAATCCTAAAACCTTAGTTTGTGAGCAAGAATATTGTGTTGAACAACAATTTAGAAGAGTGAACTTCATTTGTATTCATCTTAGGATGTTTTTTTCTAGTGAGTTTTTGTCTTTGAATCACCCGTCTTATAGTTCAAATTTGTTTAAATAAGAACGAATTGGATCCAAATAACATTGAATTTTAGTTATAAATATTGAATTTTTTTTATTAGAAGTGATTGTAGTCTAAATAATATTCAATAATGACTAGAATTAAAAAGATACTTATCTTGTATTCTGCGATTTTAGTACATCAGAAACTTGATTAAATTAATTAAAAACTAGATGAAATATAGACGGTATATTTTTCTTAAAAAAAATATAACACCAATTTTATATAAGTACCACTAAACAGGTGACTTTAAAAACTATTTGTCTTTATAGTGAAGCTTCTAGTTAAAGGTATTCACCACAAGCAATCATTTCTTATCTGGTAAAACCCTGTTGCACATTTTTGGTCGCAATAATTATTTTTATTAAGTAATTAGTTAATTCGCACAATTATCACATGGGTGAAAACTGTGTCTCCTATAATGCTAACACTATTTACATGTGCATGAGCTCATTTGAAGACAAAAAAGAAAATGCACATGAATGGTATAAATAATAATATAATAATTATTCTTCCTAATACCTATTTATGATTAATATTATACTATAAATATAACAAAAGATAATTGAGTTATTATACTCTATTATTTATATTAGTGGTTAATTAATATCTACTAATGGATTGGTCAGTTTTTATTTCACCGTGTATATAAAGTAAAATAATAATAATAATAATAATAATAATAATAAATGGTTAAATATTTAAGATGCACTAAAACCCATGCACAATGTAAAAGGTTCACATCTAAATACGAAATACACTAAGTTCGAAAGTTACAATTCCAACAAAGAGGATAACAAATTAATGTTTCATACGAGTTTAATTTTCTTTATTCAACCTTTCACAAATTTCTTGTCGTTAACATTTAAAAAATGTGATATATTCTTTACATAAATATTATCTCCATTCTCATCTATAACATTAATAAAGAGGTCGGTATTTCTAGTATCCTAATTCATATTATTTTTCTTTCAAGTAGCAATGTTTCAAAATAAAAGAACTATCTATAATAAAAAAAATCTAATTACAACAAAATTATATATATATATATATATATATATATATATATATATATATATATATATATATTTCATTATTTTTAAATTTTTTTATAATTTAATAATACTTTTTACTTTAATAATTATCATAATAATAATTTTTAATTATCGTTATCATAGAAAGAAAAGTAGATACATGCTCTTAAAACAATAAGTTAATTGTGTTAAAAAATTTAGGAATTTCCTAATTCTGGAATATCCTTATTAATCCCTAAACGAAAAACTACAAATGATAATAATATAAATAAAAACATTAATTAAAAATTAAATATGGTTTAACTTTTCACAAAGCTAATTAACAAGTTCTTATTTTGGATTTTAATAATTTTTTTTTAAAAATTTTAAATCACTGCTTTCAATTCCTTATAAAATTTGAATTTTGATTTTCACTTTTGTTAAGTGTTTTTTATTTTACAAAATTTTAAAATGAGTCTTTATAATGTTTTAAATCACTGCTTTCAATTCCGTGTCACATAAATTAATTATATTCAACATTTTTCTAATCTTTTGAGCAGTCTTAAATCCTGTAAACAGTTAAACCACATGTATTATGTTATTTAATTATATTATTTTAAAAATTTTATAAATTTGAATATTCTTAATTGAATATTCATTAAAAAATTATTTTCTTAAATATTTAAAATGTTTTTATTTTTAAGTATTTATTATTTTATTTTGTTATTAATTACATTAGTGCAAAATTGAAATATAACAACTTGATATAACAATCATTCTTGAAGACATTATGCAAGATCATTTAGGAAGAAAATAAAATGAAGAATTGAAGAAAATAAAATGATAATTTCCATTCATTAGTTCAAAATATGTGTATTAGATCAGTTATGAAGCATATATTAGATCGACTTCACAACCAATCAAATATATATTCATATTAGATAATGATACATTGGCAACATTTTAATTTTGTCAAAGTATCATTATCCATTCATATTAGATTGGTTTTAGACCAATCAATCTAATACCTTTAACTTAAAAGAAAAGAAAAAGCATTTTTGAAAGTGACCATGGGAAGGAGATGCACTCTTTCTAAAGGGTGACCATACAAAGGTGCAAAAGAGAGAACAATGAACCACCAAAGACCTTCAATGAACTACCACAGACCAACACCAACAAACTACCATGGAAAACACCGCATCCTAATCCAAAACATCGTGAACATTACACTTAATTGATTAGGAGATTTCACGAAACATCATGGGGACCAACAACACACATTTGGTAAAATAGTAGCGTCATGATTTTGCTTCATTTGTGGAGTAGATGAAGAAAGCACCAAGCATCAAGAAGAGACAACTACGAAGAGAGCTTTTTATACAAACAAAAGCCCTAGGCACGAGAAAATGAGGGAAAAACATTAACTTGTTACATTGGTTACTAAAGAGTAGCCTAGAAGAGAAGAAGAACTTGTTGAAGCATGATTCAATAGTGGTAGAGCACTGACAATAGTGGTGAGTAACTTGAAAGAGTTCATTGTTTTTTCGCAAGGAAAAGAAGAAGAAACAATAGAGACGCCACTAGTGCAGAAAGAGCTTTAGACGTCTGTTATTTTGGGCTTTTAACGTCAGATTCCGAAACGATGTCTTTGTGGGTGACGTTAATGGGACGTCAGACCCTATAGGTCAGACGTCTATATAGATGTCATACTATATAGGTCAGACGTCTATATAAATGTCGGACTTTATAGGTCAGACGTCTAAAATGTCACCGTATTTGATAGGATCTTTCTCCACTTGAGGCCTCTAGAGTTGCTCCTAGCTCATGGTGATTCGAGTTTACAACTTTATATTTTAGTTGAAGAGAATGGATAATACGTTTTCTTATTGTATTGGATGGTTTTAATAATGTAGTGGAGGGAATTGGAAGAATGAACCCACAAGAAATCGCCGCCCAAGAACACTGCCCAAGGACACGAGAAAAATTGTAGAAAAACTCAACAAACACACATTTTAATCGGTTCAAATGAAAGATAATTCGTCAAAGAATAATGTAATCAGAGTAAAATTAATTTTAAATGGTGCAAAACTGAGAAAACGAACCTGAAAAACATAGCCTGTGAAAAGAAAACGCGAGGACGATGATGAACAATGAGTGCGCGTAACTACTGCCTCGCGTTCGCAGTGTTTTAATGCAGATATTTAGAAGTCGGTTCCCTCTAGAACAGATGTCTACAGACGTCGGTTCCCCCCCACAACAGACGTCTAAAAGGCTTTAGAAGTCGAAGTGGTGGGGTTAGACGTCTAAATGGAGTCAAAAGGTGACTTTTAAAATTTTTGGGCTGAGTCTTTAGACGTCGATTCTCCCTACAACAGACGTCTAAAAGGCTTTATAAGTCGGAGTGGTGGGATCATACGTCTAAATGAAGTCAAAAAATGACTTTTTAAATTTCTGGGTTAAGTCTTTAGACGTCGGTTCCCCCCACAACAGACGTCTAAATGCCTTTAGAAGTCGAAAGTGGCTGAATCAGACGTCTAAATGGAGTCAAAAAGTGACTTTTTAAATTTCTGGACTGAGTATTTAGAAGTCGGTTCCTATCATAACAAATGTCTATAGACGTCAGTTTCTCCCACAACTAGAGCCGTCAAAATGGGTCACAACCTGCGAGCCAACCCGGCCCGTCACGGGTTCAGGTCGGGTTAGGTTTGAAAAATACAACCCACTTATATGCGGGTCAGATTTCAACCTGGCTCATTTAGACCCGACTCATGCAGATTGAACCCGTGGTGAGCCGGGTTGTCCCACCAACCCACCTACCTAATTTTATTTTTTTAATTTATTATTTTATTTATGAGAAACCCTAAAAAATAAAATACTTTCTTCACTCACTGTGTATATAAAAAAGTAACCTCTGTTCTAACAAATCACTCTCACGGTACTTGCTCTCATTTGACGGTGCTCTCACCCTCACTTCACTGAAATTCTTCATGGAGCAGGTAAAACACCCTTCATTTTTTCTTCTCTTTTCTCCACATTTTTGTTTTCTCACTTCTCTTTCTTTTTTTTTCAAAAACCCTACAATGACAAAAATAGGGGTTTGCGAATTTGTTTTTTGTTCTAGGAGATTTGAAAACATGGATTGATTTTTTTAATGTTCTGACATGCTTGTATCAGATTTTGTTCATTTTATTTAAACAATTTGAGTATACATTATTTGAACAAACTCATTTTGATATCTTTGAATTTGGGAAATTATGTTACAGATTAAGCTATTAATTTTTTGTTGATGTTATTGAGTACTGGTTCTCTGTTTTTTTTTACTAATATTTTTTTATTGATTGTCAGAATTGTTCTGATATTAGGAAAATCATTATTAGTGAATTTGGAGACAACAAGAACAAGGGTCAAGGGTTACAACAATTGGTGTGATCAACTACATTCAGGTTGGTTTGACATTCAGGATGATTCAAGAGAGCAAAATATTGTGGATTTATCTATTCAAGAGTCTAATATCGTAAATGGATAAGGAACAAAAAATGATGAATATAAGAAACTTATCTGTATTTTTTTGTGTTTGTTTTTGGATGACATATGATTATGTTGTACTTTTTATTATTATTTTGAACTGTCTTTAACATAATTTTTTGGGAATGAAATTTGTTTAAATTTAAATTACAGAAAGTTTGTATTTTTTTTTTATTTAAAAAAAAATATAATTAAATGGGCTAGTTAGCCAACCCATTTACCCACCAACCCGTGGTGGGTCGGGCCGGGTTCAAGTTTTTCTAGCTCGTTAATAAATGAGTCGGGTTGGGTTGGCTCACTAAATGACCAATCCGTTGTGAGCCGAGCCGGGTTACCCGTTTTGATAACTCTACCCACAATAGACGTCTAAAGTGCTTTAGAAGTCAGAGTGACGGGATCAGACGTCTAAATGGAGTCAAAAAGTGACTTTTTAAATTTTCGGACAGAGTATTTAGAAGTTCTCCCACAACAAACGTCTAAATGGCTTTAGAAGTCGGACCTCCTTATAGCCGAAGTCTAAATAGTTGTTTTATTTACGAAAAATGCTACCGATCTTTTTTTACGTTTGATATTCAAGGATCAGACGTCTAAAGGATGATGTTAAAGATCTTTTCTGCACTAGTAGGTAACAAAAAAGGCAAAGTTCAAAAAGTGAAAAAGATTTTACGCTTTATATTGAAAAAGACATATTATATCTTTTATTTATTTAACCGATCTAATATGAACATATTAGATCAATTCTCCATATAACTAATTTTAAATGTTTTTCATCATTTACAAAATTTTTATTTTGAATTAAATCAATAAATTTCGTTACAATCGATCTTATATCGTGACAAGAAAAATTATCTATATAAAAAGAGAGAAATTAAACATAAATAATTTTTATAATTTTATTGTGAATAAATTTTATTTATTTTGTATGAATTTTATAATTAAAAAAATGGTTAAAAAAACATAATAATTTGATAAAAAATGAATTGGCATTTAAAACATAATTATACTCTTTATCAATCTTAAATGTTAATGTACCTAATTCACTTGAGTTAAATATAGTGGAGCCAACTTGGTGAAACCTAGATAGAGTTGGCGGAATTATCATTTGGTGATTTCATGGAAACTCCAAAACTCTGCACCCACCCATTCTCTCTCGCTGACCATAACCTCCTTTACTTATTGCATTTAATTAATTACTTGTCTTCAACACGTCTGAACTGTGACCATAATCCAGATATTTATTATTTAACAATGCTTTAACATACTTTTATATTAATTTGACACATAATAGAAAGATAAAATAATTATATAAATATAAATTTTTATATTTTTTTAAAAATAAAAAATAAATAAAAATAATATTAAATAAATGTAAAAAATTTAACTATATAAAAAAAAACTATTTTTCTTATTTTTTACTTCCAATATAACTACTTCTAGTTTTCCCCATGACTATCAACCACAAAACAAAAACCACTTACTTTCACAAACAATGACCATTTGCCGTCAGACCTTTCAAATCTTCATTCATTTAATTCTAACACCCCACTACGCGACACTAATAGCACCACTTCTTTATCACTCTTACTATTTCACAATTCAATTATTCATTTGCTTTATATTTTATACACAACTTTCTATAAACTCCTCATCAAAATCACAAGGGACAACAAAAGCTAATTATAAAGTAATACTTTTGAGAAAACATGTAGTTTTACCCTCTTCTTCAATTAGAAGTCAAGTACGCCAATCTTATTAAATTTTACCCGCAAGTATATTAAAAGTGACGCTGATAGTATCACTTCTTTATTAAACTACTAGTGTGCTTTTCTCTCTCTATTAACTTACTCTCAACAATTTTAAATTTTTATATATTTTGTTATCTTGGTTCCATCGTATTCATTTAAGAAAATTCAAAAATAGTTTAATCAATTAAAATAAAAAAAATAGCTTGTGAAAAAAAAAATCAGGTTTTGAAAATAAAAGAGTGTTCAAAGTTACTGTTTATCCTTAATTTATGAATTGAGAAACAGTAAATAGTAATTTTTGTATTTTATTATTGAATTTTCAAAGGTAGATTTGCAATTGCTATGTTTCTGAAATCCGAAATACATAAGAAACAAAGAAACAATAATACTGTAGTGTCTTTATCCTACCGATGGAGCCGCCTCAGAATTCCACCTTAGACTTCTCCCTCTTCTTATTCCAATTAATCCACGCTCCTTACAATAAATAAAACTCAATTTTCACGACACACTTGAAGAATTTTCGTGCCGTTTACGACACCATGCTCACTTCTACTCTGTATGTGTGCATGTCATCATGCATATACACACACACGCATAATATATATATATATATATATATATATATATATAATATAATATAATATAAATATAAATATATATGTTTTCCATTTGGACTTTCTTTTCTCTTTCCTTGATGACGAGATTCGGGTGGGTGCATGTATGTATCGATGATATTAGCCACGTTAACATTAAGCGCCGCCCCAACCATTTATATTTGTTGAAATCTTTTTACCACATACACTTTTCTTTTTCCGAAACCCTCTTCATACCAACAACTTCTTTTCTCTCTCTAACGATATATATAGTAAGAAGGAAAATTGGGGTTGGGTTGGTTTCGATGGAGAATTATAGCATGTTGTTCCCTTGTCCCAATTCTTCCAGCTACCCCATTTCAAAGAGTGGTGTGGGAACATCTCAGCATGGTTTTGGTGGTCAAAGCTCCAATGCATTTCTAGGTCTAAGGCCTAGTAATGAGAGTAGTGGTAGTGATCATGAAAAGAGAGGAGAAGGTGGTAGAGATGCTGCCGTGTTAATGTCTCAGATCACTGCTGGCATTAATGTGAGTGATGAGTTAGGTGGTTTGGGAAATGGTAATAGTAATGGAAAAAAGAAAGGGGAGAAAAAGGTTCGAAAGCCTAGATATGCTTTCCAAACCAGGAGCCAGGTTGATATTCTTGATGATGGCTATAGGTGGAGGAAGTATGGCCAAAAAGCTGTCAAAAACAACAAGTTTCCGAGGTTAGTTTCTGCTTTCTTCGTTTCATGTTGTTCTTGCTCTTGTTGTTTTTGCTCTGGTTGATTTCTCTCCCTTTTTCTTCTCGTTCTTCATCGTGTTATGTTTTCCTTTGTGGCAGTGACGCCTGCTAAGTTTGACTGAGGAAATACGTGTGTAATTGTACAAACATGACAAGACCCCACCATGTTTCTTATTGGTTTGAATATTGAATTAAGAAGAATGAAAAAAAACGAGGTTCTTGTTGAGTTTACACTAGGCAATAATAAATGGAAAACACTGTTCTAGCTAGCAGTCTTGATTCAGCTTTTGTTATTGGGATCGTTTGCTTAGGATCTGTGTTTCCAAAGGAGAAGTTAAAAACTATTTATGGCTTCATCCTTTCTTCATCTTTCCTGAGTTTTTCTTCTTCTCCTTCTTCATTCATGTACCATTTTCTCTAGCTTGTCTTATCTTGGGTCAAATCAAAGGAGAATAGAACAAGAACGGAACCTGTTTGAGCGCACCTGCGTGCACGCAATATATATATAATTTAATGTTTATATCTAGAAAATTGGAAGATAATTATGCTTGTAAATTATATTGTATAACAAATAGAGATAAAAAAATAAACTAAAAATGGCAACAATATTAAAGAAAATAATGCCGTAATAACTGATATAAATCTAATTAAAAGGGTTCATACTAGATAACTGGGTTTATGAATATGATAGCTTTTTCTGGAAATCATTGTCCTTTTGTAAAAGTAAGTCAGTCCAAACTGTAGGAAATGATGAAGAAACCCATAAACTTTCTGCATATGCAGAATATCGAGACATGATCTCGTGTCGTATATAGTAGCATATCTGATTTTTCTTGAACATTAGAATAGCTTGTTTAAAGCGCAGACTTTTTTTCATCATTGCTTACTTTTCTGACATTAAAAACTGTAACTGAATGATGCCATTATATATATTTCAGGGTACAATCTGTAATTCACACGACCCTGTTGGTTATTTAATGTGAAAAAACAAGTGTTGAACATGAAAGTATGCAAATGATTTGTTACATGATCCAATGAAAAGAATCTGTTTGTTGTACATGTTACATAGTTATATGAATATGTAGTGCAATACATGAAGCAGTTAAAGAAATGTGCAGGAGTTACTACAGGTGCACGCATCAAGGGTGCAATGTGAAGAAGCAAGTCCAACGCCTAACGAAAGACGAAGGGGTAGTGGTGACTACTTATGAAGGAGTCCACACTCACCCAATTGAGAAGACAACAGATAACTTTGAACACATTTTGAGTCAGATGCAAATATACACTCCCTTTTGAAGCTTCTTTTCCACCACCACTGGCAGATTTATGTCTTCTTCTGCCAATTACGTCAATGGGAACTGTTATACTACTTTAGTTCCCCTTTTGATACAAAAATAAGATTATTGTCCATACAACTATCATCTAGTTTGCTTAAACTCTTCTTAGACAATCTTCTTTCTTTCTTTCTTTACATTTTTTGGGTGTTCTGGTTCAAAGTTTTATCATGACAGTACAACTAGGTTATGTAAATTCAGCTCTCATTGCAGCTGAAAATATATACAGGCGAATATCCTTTATTCCTTTAGATGGTGGTTATTTGGAATACAAACTATAGTAAACAAATTAACTCTGATTTTTGTGCATTGAGGAGGATAATTGATGTCAAACTGTAAGGAACTAACTATTTTTGCTAATAAAACTTGTTCTGAATGAGCTGCATCTTCTGTAACACTGAAAGAAGTTTTGTAACATCAATGTATATTCTTGGACACGCTTAAGCCTTTATGCTTAATTTTCAACATATTATCGACAGCACTACATAGCCTTTTACAGAAGTTTCTGGCAAAACTTTTCGTGATTCTCCAACAGTTATACATGTTTTCTTTCTGTCATTTCAACAATAGCAAACACAATGCACAAATATATATATATTATTTGTATATATACATAAATGTGTGTGCTTTTATAGAGAAAAATAGATTGATTCAATTGCATCTACGTGACATTTTTAATCTGTTTACGTATAATTTATTTTTCGCAGTTTTAACCGGTGAATTATAATTACTTGATGGTGTGTTAAACTGTATAAAATGATTGGAAAGTAAGGTGGTAATTAAAAAGTTTAAATTTGTATATATTTTAACAATTATGTATTATGTTAACTTTGGTAAAAATAAATGTGAAGTAGAATAGTTATATAATGATATAATTTTTTTTTGTATAAATAAACGGGTTAATAAGAACTGTTAATTTAACCGTAAGTTTTGAAAATAAACTATTTAATTAAAAGTTATAAAGTATGTCGTCATAGGTACTTGTTATTATGTTATATATAATTTTACAATTATTGAGAATGATGATAATCTTTTTTAGTCATGCTATGTGCAAAAACTGAAACTGATGGTCTCATTTCTTCATCGTCTATTTTTGTATGTGTAATTCTGATTCAAAATTATGTAAATGATTTTCCTTTCAGAAAATTATGTTACGACTTCGCCATGTCATTTTGTTGTTCTAGTTATATATTGTTATATTGAAGTGATCATTAAAAATAAAAAATGATAACTGTATACATTTATCAAGTGAAAATTTGTACTTTTCTTTTATTATGATATTTAGAAATTTCAGTTGTGAGATGACTTCTGATTAATTTACATTTTAGATAGAAGATATCATTGTATAGCATAGCATGCAGAAGTTGTCTAGTGGCAACTTTAATATTCTTAAATTTTTAATTAGACTTCTTATTTCCTTTTTAATTATATTACTGTTATTTTATAAAGATAGTGTTTAAGGTTTTTTTTAAGTTGAAATATCTAATTATTTCATTTTATTAATGATGGTATTTATATAAATTATAATCCACCTATTATAGTAAAATTATAAATATGATTATACTTTCCATATCAATTGAATCCACAATCTATATAAAAAGTGATATGACGATAATTTTGTAATAAATTTTAAATATATACTTCTTATATTGGTTGGATCCATAATATGTATAGAAAGTGGTATACTAATAATTTTTTAATAAATTACATACTTTTAGATTTATAATCAAGTTTTAAGACGATTTTCATGAAAACTTGTTTTGTGTTAAAACTTTTATAATTTAGTAGTTTTGTGTATAGGGTGTTATTTATCCTTGATTCCATGTATTGTATGCTTTAAAGTTTATTTTGAAATCAGAAAGACTCTACAATGATCGATTAACATTTAAGATAATCGATTATCACAGAGAGGTTTTTGAAAATAGCTAAAAACTCATTTTGTCTCTAGAATAATCTATTACATACTAACGATAATCGATTATCCATAACCAAACATGACTTACCATAATCGATTATCGCGACTAGCCGTTGGAGTTTTTAGGCATGTTTTTGACCGTTGTGCATTCATCAAATGCATAATCAATTATCATAAGTGGATAATCAATTATCACGTGTTAAATAGTTGACAACGAATTTTTGGAGGTATCATTGAGTGAGATCTCTATATATTAAGTTGGGATTCTCATTCTAACATACAAAACATACAAAAATCTTATCTGTTTGCTTGTACGTTGTGATAAGTGTGTTATAGGGTTTGTGTAACCCTTGTGTTGAGGCTTTGAGAACTTGGTGTTGGCATAGAGCGAGAACGATGAACCTGGTTTGTGATTGAGTGTTGTTGTTGCTGCTGAGTGAAGCCTTGTCATCCTTTGTGAAGATTCAAAGGAGGTGGTCATCCTTCGTGAAACATTTGAAGGAGGTTTTAATTTCTTGTGGCTTTTAGGGGAAGTGAGTTTCATCTCTTGTGATAACAAAAAAGGTGTTCTAAACCTTAAAATTGTTATTTTCATTGTGATTGTAATAGTTTGTTAGTTTTGTGATAGTGGATCGTTAATCCTCGTTTGAGATTAACAATTGGATGTAGGATCCTTGTGATCTGAACTAGTATAAAATTATTGATGCAATTTTCTCTCTTTCTTACACTCTTTATATTTGTTTTAGAAAAAGAGATGAAGAAGAAGAAGACGATGATGATGAAGAAGAGATGAATATGAAGATATATCATCATCAATAAAGCAAGGAAATCTCTTTGATCTATTAAAGCAAAATTCCTTAAACCAAGGAAAAAGAGAAAGAGAAGAGCTCAAGAAAAGAAGGATACTCTCAAGCTTCATCAGAACATCCACTTGAAGAAAGAAGGGAGTAATCAAGTGAAACACTGAGAAGTTCTCTCAAGCCTAATTGTAATATCTACTTACCTATGTAAGGAAAGAGAAAAGAGAAAAAGAAAAAAAGTGAAAAAGGAAAGTCAAGCAACACTCTTGAGCTTCATTGTATTATTTGCCTACTTTTGTAAGATGAGAGAAAAAAGTGAGGAGAGAAGTACCTGCAAAGTGTTTAAACTGCACTGTATTGTATTCACAACCTTTCTGCGAGAGCAATGGTCTAAATGACTTGTAAGCAATAGTTGATTACAACTCTGGAGAGAATCAAAACACTTGCAACTTAGCTTTAGAGACTTAAGGAAATATAGTCAGCGTATCAGATGATACCGAAATTGTCTAGTACCAAGGGTAGTGCGAATACTCAACTAGTCTAGGATAACTGAAGGTCATTCGCTGACTAGGTATACTAGGAGAGGTGAAGAGTATTGCCCAATCAAGAGTAGGTGAAACTCAACTAGACGATATTAGTGGATACAAGGATCGTCTAGGGATACCAAGAGTGGTGCAAACACTCATCCAATCTAGGGTAACAAGAGGTTATTCATTGATTGAGGATACTAGGAGTGATATGAATATTCATCCAGTCTAGGGTAACAAGAGGTTATTCGCTGAATGAAGATATTGGGAGTAGTGCGAATACTCATTCAATCAAGGGTAATTAACAACTACTTGTTGATTGAGAAACCAGGAATGATGAGAATACTGAACTAGTCTACTACGACAACTTGAGGTTATTCACTAACCAGGGATACCAAGAGTGATGAAGAATACTTCACAACCAAGAGTGGTGAAAAATACTTCACAATCAGGAGTGGATAATATTCAACTAGGCGATGTATCACAAGTGATATTGGAAGCGTCTAGGGATACTAGGATTGGTGAATAATACTACGCAATCATGAGTGAGTTAGACTCAACTAGTCAGAAGTAAGAATGGTTACTCAATAGGACTAGGAACATCAGGAGTGGTTTAAAACACTCATTTGTACTTTGTTGAATATTTAATGGAACCCTCTAAGTTAACTTAGAGGAGAATTGGACGTACCTCTAACAAGTAAACCAATATAAAAGTTGTTTGTGTGCTTCAATCTTTACAATAAATGACCAAATCTTGATAAAGGCAACCATTCTTAAAGCTTAAGTTAGCTTTAAGTTTTCAACTAGCGTTTACGTCATCAATTTATTACTGCTCAAATATCTTTTGGAGAATTTTAAGTTAGTTCTGTAAACGATCTTTAAGGAATTGCATTTATAGATAAAGCATAACTAACTCACAACTGCTATGTACATCATACTTACTCCTTTAAGCCACCAAAAAGAATACGAAAACACTATTCACCGCCCCCTGCCCCCCTTCAAGTGTTTTCTCACAACTTCAATTGGTATCAAAGCCAACCTCGTTGAGCAAATTCTTAACAGAACTCGAGGCAACGGTTTAAAAAGGCTTGTGGATCAAAGGTTAAGAATCATCTAAGGAGCATGATGTACAGGAGACAAAACAAGGAAGTAAAAGGAGCAACCTCCTCATCTCCAACAATTCAAGGATAATTAAGGAAGTCACAGAGACAAGCTCAGTATCTTTGACAAGGAAACTTCTCTCTCTCTTTTCATCCTAATAAAAAAGGTGCTCGATCCTTAGAAAGGCTGAAGTCATGAAGAATTCCTCTACAACCAATTGACCAAATAAGCCATTTGATCAACCAACAAGCTCTCTAGATTTGAGAAGGAGTCAATGCTTTTAAGTACAAGAAGGGAGTTGGGTAAGTCTATGGAGAATATTAAAGGAAGAGCATGAAATTCAGAGGAAAAGCTTCCAGCACTCATTCGAGAAAGACGAACAACATAAAAAAAAAGGTGACTCCACGATAAGGTCAAAGAAAGTATATGTCACAAAAAGTCAAGTTGATAAAATTGTTTGCAAAGGAATCAAATTTGGAAGCCAACTCAACAACTGAGACAAGAAGTTTAAAGCTAAGGAGAAATATGTATGAGCTTCATTCTCTCTCTAAATTTGGAACTGCTTTAGATAACAATATAACTACCTAAGAAAATATCAAATGCAATAAAGTGGATGCATGGCATGTTAGCTGTCATATCGGTGCGACAGAATGGTTAATGTGTTCAATAAACCAAGAAGGGGTGAATTGGTTTTTTATTGCAAATCGTTCTTTTAATAATTTTCTCAAGTAAATATAAATTCCTTAAATCAATTTAATCAAATTTAAAGAGTAAGGAAGAGAGAATTAAACAGATTTAAAAAATTTAAATAAGTAATTTTTATACTGAGAATTAATGATCCACTAGGATAAACCAAAAAACTATTACAATAACAAAGAAAATAAACAAGTTGAAGGTTAGAACACTTCTCCTGTTACCCCAAAAGATGAAATTCACTTCCCCTACAACTCACAAGGGATGAACACCTCTTCCAAGTGCTTCACGAAGGATGACCACCTCCTTTGAATCTTCACAAAGAATGACAAACTTTCAACTCAACCATAACAATAACACTCAATCACACTCCCAATGAAAGTTCTTGCTCTATGCCAAACGCCAAGTTCACAAAGCCACAACACAAGGGTTACACAAACCCTAGAACACTTGTTTGAAAATTCTCATAATTGCTCGTAGTTATCGATTATGGAAAGTCAAAATCAATTATTGATAATCGATTATCATTAGTTGGTAATCGATTATCTAGAGTACAAAATGAGATTTTCTTATTCAAAACGCATTTAAACACAATTTAATGCAAACAATACATAGAATAAAAGATAAACACACCCTATACATCAATCTACTAAATTATAAAAGCTTTAAGAGCAAGTCTTCATGAGGATATTTCCTTGCAAGATGAACCCCATCTGACGAAGAGTAGAACTTCCAATCTTGTTCCCGGGATGAGTGCTCTAGAATGCCTCAGTTGAGACATCTACTCCCTTATATTCACAAATTCTAGAAACCAACAAAGCATAGGGAAGAGTAAAATGGTCGCTGACGTGACAACGCTCTTGAAGTCCTAATTATAATTCTAAAATTTGCCCTGAAAATACTAATGGGAATAATTAAGCTGAGATAATTTAAATTAATTAAAATATGAATTATTGGTCAAATTAAGCCTAAATAGCAAAATTGAGAGGATAATGGACAGTTAAACACAATTTACTAATTATTTTCTATGTAGAAAGCTAAGTGAATAAGACATAATAATGATTCATCAAAATAGACCACACTTAGTCTTTTGGACTCCTGGGCAAAATCAAGACGCTGATCAAGGAATAAATCGAAAGACATTAAGAAAGTGACACAACCTAAGGACACAAAAACAAAAAGACACACAAGTAAGCAAACACATTTATACAATTCTCAATAAATCTTGGAAAAAGAAAATGAGTAGACAACATCAACACACAAAGAATTAGAAAAATCAGATAAAAATCATCCAAACAATTTAAGACATATGATAACATAATCAATCAGCTCAATAGGTTTTGGACACTGTGAACTCTATGTATTTTTATGTGCACGTAAGGTAGAAAGCAGTGCACGTAAGACGAGGAGGCAAAAGACACTTACTGATTTTATGGATTTCACATTTTTCTTTGTTTTTTGGGGTTTGGTATTCTGTAACCATTGGAGCATCATGGATACTCACTAAGTTTTCTTTGCAATGGATATTGGTTGATTCTTCTCATTCCTTTAATCTGTATTTATTTCCACTCATGTTAATGTTAAGATATACTAAATATTCTATTAAAGGATATTAGGCAATCAAATATTGTGTTAGTTATAATTTAGATATTATTTTAATTTGTGCAAATTTGTGTACCTGTCATTTCTTTAATAGATGAAGAATTATAGGATCCTTATATGTATATATATGGTACTTTACTTTTTGAAATAATACATCAGAATTATTCTTTAAACCTTTTATTAGTTACTTTGCAGTTTAGTTTAGTTTTCAGTTTTTAGATTTTCTAATTTCTGAAGTTTGGAGCTTCTCTTCTTTAATTCCAATTCTGTAATGCCATTCAATCATCTCTGCTGCTAGTGTTGTTGCTTATTCAAATCCACGTTTCTGCATTGCTTTTCAATCTCAGTTCATGTTCGAATCCTATTCCACATTAACTCTGCTTGCTATGTCTTTTTGTTCATTGCTATAGTTTCTGTTTTCTGTTTATGATTAGTTGTTGTTTTTAGTTTACTTAGTTTACCTATATATTAAACATATACATACATTAATTTTACATTTTATCGTTTTTATCAATTGTTAATACACATTTGAAGTGAAGAATAATAAAACTTACTTGTTATTAAAATGTTTTATTGAGGTAAATGTCTTGACAATACACTTACAAAATCTCTATTATATTCTATATATAATGGTAAAAGTGAAAATTTATAGTTTCAAAAAATAACTTTCGAAACATCTTGATTTGTGTTCAACTTATTCAACCTATACCAAATGCATGTATGTGTTCTTTAACTAATAATTAAGTTCGAATTGTTTCTAAATCTCCTTTCTTTAAAAACCTTTCCAACGATTTTTCTTCCTTGACTCTTTTTGAACAATACGTTTTCTAGGGAGGTTGATCTCTCTCGAATTCAATTCGAAATTAACCTTTTGTATATATTTTTATATTTCATATTTTATCTAAATCTTCAAAAAATATTTATTTATTTTATGACACATATTTATATTTATACTTGTATTTAATCAATGATAATATTTTCTATCAAATATGAGACAAGATCGAATCATCTAATAATAGTATTATAAAAAATCATTAGATAACAACTAATTTAAAAATAAAAAATAATTAATCATTATTAACTAAATTATATAACATTTTTATAAAATAAAATTATTAATATTTAAAATAATCTTTATTATCAATAATAAAAGTTATAATTTATTTATGAATAAAAAAATAATATACTTTCTAATATTAGATTTTAAGTTAATTTTTAAATTTTAAATTAGTATTTAATAAGGGCTAATTTAGAATGATAGTAAGTAACTAAAATTTTAAAAACTAATAGTAGAATCTAATTTTAGATGCAAATTTAAAAACTTTATATTATAATAGAAATTATATTAGTTATTAATAACTTTTCATTATTAAAATAGTATCTAACTTAATATAGTGATTGAGATTTTTTATTTTTATTTTAGTAACTATTTAACAATTTTTTTAATGTAAAATTTATTTGTTTGTCTCAATCCACTATACTTTTTACTTTCTTTTTAAATTCAGAATCTCGATGAACACCATAGAGTAGAATATAGAAAAGTCAACTTGCCTGCTGCCTTGTAACTTGATTTAAAAATAGTAAAGGTGTGTATAGTATTTTGTTTAATATGACATTAAATTTAAGTTAAAAACAAATACAACTTATTAATCATATTGCTTGCTATTTAATATTACTATTCTGCATGATTTTGCTTTTAAAAAAGAAAGTGGATGCTTATCAGATAAGAACTGTCGGTTCCCCCTTTGCTGCAGACATTTGTGTCAAGGAATAAGAAGGCGATATTTTATTTTATGTGATAAATTATTTTATCAACATCGTCTTTATACTTGACAAATACTAGTTTAATTTTTAAATTAAATGTTTATTATTAACTACAATAATGGCGTTTTCATAGTCAAATTATTTTAATCAGATTTCTTAAATACGTACTTGGCACTAAAAGAAACGTGTATTTTGATATTTGAGACTCTACGGGTGCGTGTAACATCTTGTGCTTGGTGAAGTGATTATGATAACGGCGTGAGATAGATATAATATATTTAATTTAAAACAATGTGCGGAAACGATAAACTATGAACTCTATGTAAGTTGATTGACTGATGACATTTCAATGTGTTAAACAAATATGGTAAATGAATCCTCAAATAAGTTGTTGCTTTATGATAGATAAGGTGTTGGATCACATCATATGAATTAGGTTTTCCCTTCTAATAGACAATTTTATTTGGATAATGTTTTAAGAAATATTATTAAAACCAAAAGTTCAAAAGAAACAGAATATTTTCTAACTTCAAATTACTTTTGTTCAATGAGTTTAATGTCCTCTTAAAAAATAGACGTTTTATGAATTAATTTAAACAATATTGTATTTTGTTTTATTTTTTTAAATGTATATTAAAAATTTCATTAGTGGAAATATAAGATATTATGTCGACCAATTATGATGGGTGAAAATTATCCATTATAATAGGTTGATCGGTGACAGAATTATAATAAAAGTTAGACATGACGTATTTTTGTATATCAATAATAATATGGAACATGGTGACAAACCTATTATTACGAGGTTATGGACACCTGTCATAAGGTTGAAATTTTTTTAATGTATTATGACTGATGTTTAGAAACCAATCATAATATCTCTATCTTTCTCTGATTTTTCCATTTCCCATTCAGTCTCGCTATCTCACGTTCGCCCCTAATTTCTCTTCTCTCTCTCTTCCTCACTCTCCTTCGTTGTGATACATTTCTCATTCATGTAGGCTCACAAGAGCGTTTCTCTCGTCTCCATCATCAAAGGCTCTCGCTGCCTCTCCATCATCTCGTTGAACCACAATTCAAGCGGTAAGCACTTTCCTTTATCTCTCAGCCTCTCACTTCCATCTTTCACCCTTTATTGTTAGGGTTTTTTCGTATCTTCATCTTCTCACCTTTTGACCGACTGTTTTGCCTTTTCCTTCATTTTTCATCGATTGAAATTGGTTCCCTCATTGTTTGTTCTGGTCAAGCAGTGTTTCGACCCGCTTTAAAGAAAGCTTCATAGGAGTGGAGGTAGAAGTTAACCTAGGTTCTTTGAAAGGTTAATTTTAGTTTATGCAAGTATCTCAATTCGCTTTAGTTTTGCATTTTCTTCTCTTACACGCACTTATTGAGAAATTTATAGAAACACGACATACGTTAGTTTATGGTTTTGTGTGTTTTGCTTGCGTGACGAATGTGTATGCAACTTTTGAAACTGAGAAGGAACATTGCTTTTCTGTTGAAAATTCAATTTCGAATTCTTAACTTAGTCTTTCATAGAGTTCTATAACCAAGTTACTATTCTCTAGTTCGATAACTTTAATAAATTAAAAGTATAATAAGAAAACAATAAAATCTAAAAAATAGTATTGTTCCTTATTTTCTTAAACAAGATATTTAAGAAATAGAAATAGAGAATTTCATTAAAAATGCTAATGATATAAATTTCCATGTAGATAACAGAAATAAAATTATTTAAAGATTTTGCTCTTATTTTGTCAAATCTTCTCCGCATCTTGCAGGAAACGCCAAGTACAAACAGTCTTTGTCAAATTTGCTCTTATTTTGGTATCAAACATTTTTACTTCCATAATAGATTATTGCGTGGTGCATCATCTGCTTCATCAAATTCATTGTTGGTTTCTACTGTTGTGTAATTCTACTTTCAAAAGCAATGCTCATAACATGTTTGTTACAATGTCTGAACCATATCATGCTTGTGCTGTCTCCTAGAATACTAGCCCCCTTGCTCTTGACCATGCTTGCTTTCTTCTATCTGCCATTGTCCTTTATTTATGTTTCTGGGGTTTATTCAGTTAACTCAAAATTGTGTGGGCAATTAATTTAGGTTTTGTGCGGATATCCTTTGACAATTTTCTGACCGATTGACTTTATGCTTGAATTTTAACAATAATGTTAGGTTTTTCACTTGCCAATCTATGTTCACATTATGTGTCTGAATATTTGAAGGTCTTGTGTTGTTCAAGCTTTGATTTAAATCATTCTGGGAACTATAAAACTCTGTACCTTTCCCAGTTGAGAACATTATTTTAGTCTCCGCTAGGTTCCACCATTCTTTGAGAGACTGGAACATGTGTTTGGGAAGACAATATTTTCAACCTCTTATCTTAGCTAGCGGGTTTCGCTATTTAACTATTGACATTCTTCATTCTACAAGTGAGCATTCGCTTTTCAATTACTGTCATCAGTTATTACTATAAGTTCTGAAATTCCGAACAACTTGTTTTGGCAGATATGTCAAAAGATAAATTTTATAGGCTAAAATGACCAAGTTCAATATCTACAAATACTTAGAAAGTGCTTACACGAAACAGAGATTGACAGATAACCCTGTTCTTCAACTTGAATACATAGTATAATTGACTGTGATTGTTTAATTTCTATTATTGTTAATATCACAAATCCAGAAAAGAGTACTGGCCCCAATTTTGGAACACAGGATATTTATAATTGCTGCATAATAGACTTTGAGGTTGTTTTTGTAATTTCCAATAAGCTGACTTTATATTAATGTGTTCTATTGCTCAGTCATTGATTACAATTACAACCAAGTATTGATTAGGGTTCCTCCTACAAGTTATCAATTTGAAGATTCCATCTCTAAGGTATTAATTTTTATCCTTCATGTCTTTGTAATTTATTGTCTTTTAGTTGTATTATTTTGTAATTGTTCATGTTTTTTCTTTCAAATATGGTTATTAGAATGAAATTATTCTTTTTATTTAGTTGGTAAAGATGTTCGAAAAAGCTGGTAAAGAGGTTTATTTAACACCTTACTTGCATCAGTAAGTACACGATTTTTGAATTCTTCATGACTAGTTTAAAAATTTCTTTTGTTGAGATTGTTGATAAGGAGAGCACTAGTTTAGCTAAACCTTACAATCTCACAGTGCTTCTGGTTTTTGATGATGACAACACATTATTAATAACACATGTACTGATATGTGTTACATGTTCATTACTTTCATATGTATGAATTCTTGAAGAACATGTTTGTGTTGATTCTGTCTATGTGTGCATATTGACTGCTTTCTACATGAGATATCATCTGTTATTGCATAACATACGTTTTAGAAAAGAAAACCACATGCACTTTGATTGAACTTATATTGTGTGGCAAAACTACAAGTTTTAAGTTGACTTCATTATGAAGCAAGTCGACTAAAACTCATGACTTTGCACAAATCTTCAAAAACAGTGTTGTGTGTATTTTTGCAAAGAAATATTTTCAAAACTGCATTGAAGTGACATAGTCGACTACATTGAAGTGACATAGTCGACTACGTTCTGGGAACTTTGAGGATTGTTCAAAGTTGACAAAGACTCCATGAGAGGGGATATCTTGCTGCTGTTGTGATTACAGAAAAGCAAATGCATTTTGGTGATATGAGTAGCCAAATCAATTCCTTTAAGCTATCCTTCAACTGTATAGTCCCATACCTATACAGTCTCTAGATCCCTCTCATTCCGATGTATGTTCGATTCATCCATGTACCCCTTCCACTAGAAGGCTGCCAGGAGCCGCTCCTTGTTTGTGCCCCCTGCACCATGCCTCTTGCACCGACGATCACTCCCCGCCCTTGTCAGTGCCCGGGTGTCACATGCCCACCAACTTCCGTCTGGTTCGTCCTCGAACCACACCGTACTGGGAGAGGCTAGGCTCTGATACCATTTGTAACGCCCCGACAACTTACAGGGACTGTTGACTGCCCCCACACATCACCAAAATGCATTTGCTTTTCTGTAGCCTAACCCATAAGAACTCCATGGTTAAGCGTGCTTAGCCTGGAGTAATTTTGGGATGGGTGACCTTCCAGGAAGTCTTCCTGGAAAGTGTGTGAGTGAGGACAAAGCACACTGGAAAGCCTCGTGGTGATGTGTGGGGACAGTCAACAGTCCCTGTAAGTTGCCGGGGCGTCACACCGGGTGTTCCATCTGTCTCTAGGAAGAAGATTCATCACACCTAATGTAAGAGAAGTTGACCTTTGTTTTTGTGTTTTGTGATTGCTATTTTTATGAGGAATTGGTTGTGTTGTTGGTTTTATAAAATTTGGTTTAGCAAAATTGATCAAAGCTACATGGTGCAAAGGCTAGCTAAAGTGTAATATGATATTTTGTGTTGGGGTTTGAATGAGTCTTGATTATCTGTATTTAATTTGCAGTGTCGACGTCAATTGGGCAACTATGAGTGTAAGTATTATGTAATGAAACACATGCATACCATTATTTGTACCAACATTATTGAGTCATGGAGTAATGTGTTAAAAAACTAACTAAATACTTATTCAACTATTCATTACAATATTGTTTTAACTCTATATTTTATTTGTAGATCTTTAATGATTCATTTCCAATGGAAGTTGCCGACATTAAAGACATTAGAAGGAACTGGACTTCTTTTAGTTTAAGTGTTAGTAGAAACTTGACTACAATTCAAAAGTGTATGTACATTAATGTAATATTTAGATTTAATATATAGTTTCATGTATAAATGATGTATTAAATATTATTAGACAATTTAGTGTTTGAAATGAATTCTATTTTATTAGGTGAGATGATAATACAGGAATATGATTATAATTTCATTGGATGTCAATTGTAATAATCAATTTTTTTCTTAAAAAAACATATATTGTGACGTATTAAACAATGTACGTCATAATACATTAATTATGAAAACCATTTATTATGATAGGTGAAAATATTATGATTGGTAAAATACATACGTCTTAATACATCATATATTAGACATAATAAACTATGCATATTATGACTGGTTACAGAAATTACGTCATAATATGTTCAAGTTATTATGACGTAAATTTCTGCTATGTCATAAAATGCACAGACCTACTATAATGTCCGAAACTATGTCTCAGTTTACTCGTCATAATATGTCATTTTTGTACGTCATAAAATGCAATTTTTGTACTAGTGATTCTTAAAAAGACCTAATAATTATGGTTATAAAAGTCAAGTGTATAAGAACCTTAAACATAGTTAAGTAAAAATAATTTTTAAAAAATAAAATGGATTATATTATTAATAAAAGTCAAGTTTATAAATATAATTATTAGTTAATTAAATTTTATTTATTATAAAGACTATCATTTCTCTAAATCTACTTTTTTTTTTCTCATTTCTTTCAAAAATTATGATGATTCTATACTTTATTATTTGAAGATTAGAGCATGTCATAAAATTTTTGGTGTCAACCTATAATCTTATTCGAATAGTTTTTTAAACAAAGTTAATATTTTGCTTTATTCTTGCTTTTTTAAGAAATTTGTTCACATAGAGGTGTTTAGGTGTTTGCATGTGGCGTTAAAGGAATCAAAATGAATCATTGTTTGACAAGGATTGTTAGAATAAGCTTTGATCGTTGATAAGAGTTCTAATGGCATACACCCTAACCATGACCCAAATGCATTCAACATATAGGACCTAGAAAGGTGATTTTGAGTAGCAGTTTGATTTTAAGTTAAATTTGAGTTTTATCATATTTCAATTCATCAAACAAAGTTGCTAAAGTGGTTAGTTTTGATCTACAATTGCTGTTGTGTAATTTTGAATCTCAAACCACCAATTTTTGGGTCTTTGTTTGAGTCTAATTTTGTCCATTTCTGAATCTGTTTGGCATTTAGACCATGGTTGAACATCTTGCAATTTTATTTCCTTGCAGAAATCTGTTACCAAACCTGCAGCCCACCAGGAATTGGACTGCATGGCAGAAGCCTGGAGTAAGCAAACTGAATTTTCTTCTAAGTTTTATAACTTGGTCGTCCGTGAGGACAACGAAAAAAGCAACGACATTTGTAGAGTTTGTGGGGAAAGGGGAAATCTTCTTTGTTGCGATGGTTGCCCATCAACTTTTCATCAGAGCTGCCTAGGTATACAAGTATGTACCTTCATTTCTAGAGTTCTGGAACCCTTTTTTTTATCATTATTTCACATAACTTATTGTATTGGATTTTTTGATTGTGCATTTTTAATTGAATTGTTCTATTCTTCGAAGACCATTCTTTAATCACCTCTACCTGCCACCTACATCACCACCATGAATCTTCATCTTCTCCCAATAGAACCACCCTGATTCCACACTTGAAACCCACAAAAAAATCCCAAACTGAAAGAACTCTAAAAACATAAATTACCACCGTGACAATTTCTACATTATCGCTCCTCGCCACCACAGAGCATCAACAGTGTCGTGGAGGAGAAGAAGCAAACCCTATTGCGAAAAGAGGGCTCGAACCCTAGCGTAACCTTCCTTGTTGCTGTCACGTAACCTGCCTCCATCAACCTTCGTGTTTGCTTTTCTCAACCATCAACAACCCCAACCTGTAAGAAGAAACTCAGAGAAGAAATCTCCAATTTCCAAATCACTAATACCTAATTTTTAATGAGTTTTTCCTAAATAAAACATACTCATTAATCAGTTTACCATGTTTTAAAATTTAAAATAATATAAATATCCACGTAGCAATCTCATACTCTGCCACGTCATAAGTATAAGACATCTCAGTATGCCACATTACAAGAAAGTTAACCACATCCACAACAATTAACGGCAAGAACATTATTAACTCAATTTTACCAAAATAGGGATCCAATTGAGAACTTTCAGAATACAAAGATCCAATTGGAACGAACCGCAAAAATAAGGACCTCCGAACCTATTAAACCAATATAAAAAATATCCTATTAATAGTTGATATCTAATTATATTGAACTATTTTAAAGATTCAAATCTATTTATTTGGGTTGGTACCCTCTTATGGATATGACGTTGAACGTTAACACTAACCATTTCATTTTTCTAAAGGACCGAACTTTAAATAATTTTAAAATGTCATGACAACCACTATATTAGAGAGTGGCCCGCGATGCAGTATTTTCGCACTAGCTCGTGCTAAAATCCACCAAGATAATGCATATTTATTCGTATAGTTTAAAGTTTAATGATAATCATTGAAACTGTAAAATTAATTAGAGAAAATAAAAAGTCAACAACTTAATTTATTGTGCAGCCTCTGATGAAATAAAAAAATTAGGAACAAGCCAAAGTGTAGGTAGATAGAATATAGTTAGAAGGTCTGTGAAAAAATGATATATTTGGATAATAGTGTACTTAGACATTCCCCTGAATGATTAACCACACTGCTCTTTATTTTATATAGTTTGAATGAGTATATTTATGTGCATTATAACGTGGTAGATTTCGATCATATACTTGTTTTATTAGTAAATTAAAAAAAAATATTGGATTCTAAGTACGGATATTTTTAGAAGAGATAGCCAGTAAGTTTATTTTAATTAGTTCTTAACCCAAATTTTGGTAATGTTATTTATCTTTATTTGAATCTGAATTGATTCAAGATTATGTGCTAAAATAATCATTTCTAAAATTTAAATATTTAAATATTGAGTTTCTGAATTTTACTGTTATTTTTAATTTTTCAAAAAAAGTAAATAGTTGATTTAGTAACAGAGAATAATAATGTTTGATTTGTCATAACGAAGAAGAAGTAAATGGGCTAAAAACATTTTTTAGGACTAACAGTAGTGCAGAAACAGTGCATAATGTCACCTATTTAACGTTTAAAGTAAAAAAATTAGACGTAAAAAATTACTAGTGGTAAATCTGTAAATAAAACGTCATTATAATCGTCGGCTGGGATCTCCCTAACATCATATGAGCTTTAGACGTCGGCTACCACAGGGACAGGCGTCTTAAAGCAAGTTGACGTCAGTTGGAGGGGGGACCGACGTCAAATCCCCTACATTTTTATCCATCTGCGAGCGCGAGCATCAGTTACGCGAACATTGTTCATCTTCTTCCTTCACGTTTCTTTCCTTCGCCATTGAAGTTCATGTAAGGTTTTCGCTCATTTGCACCGTTTAAAATCATTTTTACATCTATTACATTATGTTTTGATGAATTATCTTTCATTTGAACCGATTAAAATGCATTTTCATGAGCTTTTGGTGCAGTTCTTGTGCACGTTCTAGGACATCTGCGACGACGATTTTCGAACCACTATTGTGTGTGTTCCTTGTGTTTGCTCCTCAAGGGCACCCTACAAAACGCTTTCCCACTCCTCCATTTCCCTTCACTCTATTTCCAACCCTTGAAGAATGTTAGTTTTTTGGTTGGTTATTTGTTATTAGTTTTTGTATATGTAATTAGCTTTTGGTTTTTGGTTATTAGTTATTGGATATATGAATTTTAGATTTGAGATGTGATTGATTATTACAAATATGATTATTTGAGATGTGATTGGTTATTAGAGATATGATTACTTAAGATGTGATTTTTAGTCTATTATGCATGGTTGATTAAGTTTCTTGTATTATTATGATTGTTATGTTATGTAAACTTTTTAGATTGAATTTTCACAATATATTGTTGATTAAATTTTGAATATATTTGTAGTATGAAATCATTGAGTGAAACTTAGTTCTTGTTTGAGATTTAATACAAATGATTAATCTTTTAATTTTTTATATTAAATTTCGAATTTTCTGATTGTACAGTTTGGGAAAGTTATTTTTGATAATTTGCTATAACATGTACATTGGAGTTTATGGATAAGTTTGATAAAATTTCAGTTAAGATTATTGGTGTTATTCTATAGATGCATATTTGATTGTGGTCATGCGTGACCACTTTCATTTCGCGTATTTCTGAGACCAATGTGAAATGCTACCAAAATCTAATCAAATTTATCATGTTAGACTTCTTTGCGTGTGTATTAGCAAATTATGAAAAATAAGCTTTCTGAATGGGTAGTGCTTAACCGATTGAGAGTTAAAAAATTGAGACTGATGATGTTTGCTACGAATATAATATGGATCGAAGCTAGATAAATGAACGTCACATCAGTCAAGAATATGAAAAAGGAGTTTTAGAGTTCTTGCAATATGTTGAACAAAATGCAAACTCTGCGAACGAGACATATTTTTGTCCTTGTGTTCGTTGTCTTAATCAAATACTCCAAGACTTCGGCAATATGCGTGACCATCTATTCATGTCCGGTATAATAAGAAGTTATACTTTGGACTTGGCATGGAGAATTACTAGACAAGCCTGCAACGTCATGAGGAACAAATTATGTGGAAAAATGCTCGAGCGATCATTTATAGGACATGATACGTGATGTTGGTGAAGAAAATTTTGGAATAGCTAATTTTTATGATTCTCTTAAGAATGATTCAAAGTAAGAGTTGTATTCAGGAATCTCTAGCTTTACATGTCTATTTGCAACTTCGAAGTTGTTTAGTTTAAAAGCAAGGAATAGATGGACCCACAAAAGTTTCACAGAGTTGTTGGAGTTGTTGAAGGAGATGCTTCTTAAAAATAACACTCTACCTATTCGTAATTACGAGACGAAGAAACTTTTATGTCCAATGTGTCTGAAATATCAAAAGATACATGATTGTCTTAATGATTGTGTTTAGTACACAAAGGAGTTTGCTTCGCTAAAGTTTTATCCAACATGTGATTTATCATAGTTTAAAGAGAAAATTGATAGAAACACTGGTGATGAAGGCAATGATGGTGCACCTACTAAGGTGATGTGGTATTTTCATATAATACCTAAGTTGAAATGATTGTTTTGTGTTAAAGAAGATGCAAAGAACCTTAAATTGCATGTTGACGGAAGAAATTACGATAATCTTCTTCGACACCCAGTTGATTTCCCACAATGGAAGAAGATCGATGAAACATTTCCAGAATTTGGTGGAGATCCAAGAAACTTGAGACTTGTACTTGCAACTGATGATATGAATCCTTATGGAAACTTAAGTAGCAAACATAGTTCATGGACAATTATGTTGATGATATACAATCTTTCTCCTTTATTGTGCATGAAGAGAAAATATGTGATGTTGTCCATGATGATATGGGTCCTAGACAACCTGGAAATGGCATTGATGTGTATTTGATACCTTTAATCGATGATTTGAAAATGTTGTGGGAAGAAGGTGTCGACGTCTTCGATTTAGATGTTCAAGAAACTTTCCGTTTACGTGCAATGTTGTTTTACACTATAAATGATTTCCCATCATATGGAAACTTGAGGGGTTACAATGTTAAAGGTCATTTTGCATGTCCCATTTGTGAAGAAAACACTAGTTACCTTCAATTGAAGCATGGTCATAAAACAGTATATATAAGACATCGAAAATTCCTTCCTCGAAATCACCCTTACTATAGATTGAAAAAATCATTGAATGCAAGTGTTGAGGATGATGTTGTCTCCAAACCCCATAATGGTGAAGAAATGTACAAGACAGTCAAAAACATTAACATTGTTTCTATGCCAGAGTTAAAGTTAATTGGTTTAAAGTCTCACAATTGTCATATATTGATGCAACAAATGTTACCAATTGTTATTCAAGGCATATTACATGCTTTAGTTATAGGTATTCTCACACATCTGAGTTTGTTCTTTAATGCCATTTACAAGAAAATTGTTGACCCTTAAATTTTAGATGATTTGGAAAATGAAGGAATCAGACTATCGTGCAAATTGGAAATGTATTTTCTAGAGCTGTCAAAATGGGTCACAACCCGCGGGCCAACCCGGCCCACCATGGGTTCGGGCCGGGTTGGGTTTGAAAAAATTGTACTTTTTTTATGCGAGTCAGATTTCAATCCGACTCATTTAAACTCGGCTCATGCGGGTTGAACCCATTGTGGGCCAGGTTGGCCTACCAACCCACCTACATAATTTTATTTTATTAAAATTTAATTTTAATTTCATAAAAAGATATTTATTTATTTTTTTTGCTTGAAAAAATTATTTAAGTTCCCTATTTTTAAAATTTATTAAGCACACATGTTCGGAGTGAAATTTGGGAGTAAAATTTGTTTAAATTTGAATTATAGAAAGTTTGTAATTTTTTATTATAAAAAAATTATAATTAAGTGAGCTAGTGAGCCAAACCATTTACCCACCAACCCGTGGTGGGTCGGGCCGGGTTCAAATTTTTTTGGCTCGCTAATAAATGACTCGGGTTGGGTTGACTCACTAAGTGATCAACCCATGGTGGGCCGGGTCAGGTCGGGCCAGGTTACCCGTTTTGACAACTCTAGTATTTCACACCTTTTTTTGATATCATGGTTCATTTGATTGTTCATCTAGTCAGAGAAATTTGAATATGTAGGCAGGTATTCTTATAATGGATGTACCCTATTGAGAGATACATGAAAATCTTAAAGAGATATGTCAATAATCAGTATCGACCGAAAGCTTCAATCATAAAGTGGTACATTACAGAAGAAGCCAATGAATTTTGTTCAAGTTATATGACAAGTTGTCAACTAGTGAGACTTCCTAAGACCAACTTCAGAAATTCATTTTGTGGGGGAGGCCAAATGCACATTTATAGCCTAGCCTAAAGCATTCATCATGCCACACATTGCCACACCATAGGTATTATATTTCTATTATTAGTATTTTTATGTTAAATTTATAAATATTGATTGATAAATTTGAAAATTTTTATTTCAATTCATACGTCTTTAGAAGCAGCCCATGCATCAACTAGTGATACATGAAGATGATGACATGGCAAAAGTGAAGGATGATCCTCTAAAAAAGCTTATGACAAAAGTACCCAAGTTGTCCAAAGGACGAGTTAAATTGTACTAGGATTTGAGAGTATTTGGCCTCTAGTGCCACGTGCCAGTATATATCACATTAAATGATGCATTGGAGATCATAGAGGGAGACAAGATGTTGAATATTTCAATCCTTCAACTATGGTGCATGTAAGATAGTCAATTTTGTCTTTCATACTAGTTATATTTAGATTGTTAGTTTCTAACAACTTAAATTTCTTGTTATAGGTACATGGACACAATCATTGTGGACCAAGGTTGGTCTTCCATGTATGAAAATTTTGAATCTCAAACCATTCAACCTTCTGTTAACACACTTGAGATCTGTTGGGAAACAAGTAGGCTTCGTTTTAACACCAAGAGGGGGGGGGGGTGAATTGGTTGTTTTCAAAATCAGAGTCTTTTCGCAATCTTTAAATCAAAGTAGAAAACTTTACAAACTTTCTTGAATTGCAAGTTATAGAAATTTGTTTGTAGCGGAAAAGTAAAGTAGACTACGCATATAATGGAGTCGACTGAAAGTAAAAGTGTAGGGATAAAGAATTCAAACGCAGGTTTTTATACTGGTTCGACCTCAATGCCTACATCCAGTGTTCTTCCTATACCAGGAAACAATTGTACTATAATGGTCAAGGTTTTTATAGCAAGGAATTTATAGAAGACCTCCACGTCAAAAATATAAATCTCCTCTCTAACCCTCTAAACAAAATATAGCCAAAACATACAACAAGACTTGCAGCAAGATGTCCTATCTCCTGCAATCTGCAACCCACTTTGAATAATCCTCAAAGTGTACCAAACTCCATGAGTCTAACCCCTCAATGTGTAGATAATGATCAAGCTACGTGTGCAACACAAGTCTCCTCTAGAAACACTTCAAAGATAGATCACCATGGTCTTCTTGATGAGTTCTTGGAGCTTCTGAGCTTCAAAGATCAATTTGAAACAGAATATGCAATTGTTAGATTTCCAAAAGTTCTTTGAATCGGCTTAGGTTTGTCAATTTATAGATTTCTATAAATCTGACGCTTCTGCAATCAAATATGCTACTAATTCAGTCGACTGAGTTATGACAGTTATAAGAGATCAGTCAATGCAGTAACATTCCAATCAAACTAATTAACTCCACATTCAATATAGTTGACTCTCATTCAATGCTCAACTAACTTTTAAAAATACAATCGTTATTGTGCACAAGCATAACAAAATTTCAAAACAAACAACTAATGTAGTCGAATGCGTGACACATATAATCGTCTACCACAAGACATAACACTTTGAAATTCTTTTCAATACAAAATATCACATAGCACGGTTTCTGTAAATTTGTGCATAGACTTTAGCTTCATTCGACTTCCCCCATAATGAAGTCAACTTACAGCTTGCAGTTTATGACACACAATGTAAGTTCATAAAAGTGCATGTGGTTTTCATCTTTCAAATCATGTGTAATTCAACCAGATATGATGTAACATATACAAGCTCAGTAAATATGCATTCACACATCATTATACACACAAAAACATGTTCAACAAGATATCAAACAATAAGCAATAGAACATGTAACACAGTAACAATACATGTGTTATTAAAAATGTGTTGTCATCATCAAAAACTAGATTGATATAGATATTGTGTTGGCAACAATCTCAACAATCTCCTCCTTTTTTGATGATGCACAACAATGATTAATAAACAACCATGTTTGTACAATTCCAAAACAGATTCAGAGTAAACATAAGATATAACAATCATATTTTAGTTCAAATACTCCGAATGCACACAACCAATCAACAATATATCAAGAAGATAGCATTTCATAGTGTTTCTCACAATACTTCCCCCCCTTTGTGCATTAACAAAAAAGGTATGCTTCTAGATATGATATGCTGATAAACCAATTAGAGATGCATAAACACGGACAACAATATCCCCCTTTTTCGATGATGCACTACAAGAACTATGTTTTCCAGTTACTCTACCCCTTTGGGCATTAGCAAAAAAAACATGGCAGAATAAGTAACATGGAATAAGTATGTGCTTAAAGAAACATCAAGAAAATTTTCATTACAAATCATTAAAGATTGTTGCTGAGACTGTTGATAGGGAGAGAACATGTTTAGCTGAACCCACAATCTCAATGATATCTGTGTTTTTGATGATGACAACACATAGTTAATAAAAACTCATGTTTTGTACTGTGTTACATGTTACATGCTTATATGCTTACCGTGTTGCATTTCTAAAAGCATGTTTGGGAACATATTATGTTGATCAAAGCATACCATTGTGTTTAATATGTGATAACGGTTGAAAATACTGCTACCAATGATGTGATTTTGATACTAAAAACACCATTTTTCACTTAGAAACTTGCTTGGACTCATGCTTTTTCATTAAGTTGTGTGAATAAGAGAGTTGAGGTTGATTTCAGTGATTTTATGACTAATTCTCCTTGTTTTGACAGAGATTGAAGTAATACTAGAAGCAGAGATGAATATAAAAGAAGATATAGCTCAAAAAGGCTTGGAAAAGCTCCAGAAGGAGGGACAACACAAAGCTCGGGCGCCATTATGGAAGCTTGAGAGTTGAAAATCGACGTCCACCGTCTGGGCGCCCCTTCTGGTCGCCTAGGTGGCGGGGTCTCGAAGCTTGGGCACCCAACTTGAAGCTCAAGCCTTACATGAGGATCGCCCACCGCCCGGGTGCCCTAAGTGGGGCGCCTGAGCGTCGGGTTTCGTGGATCAAGCCTAATTTTTGCTCTGTTTCGACTCTATTGGACCGGGTCTTGTTTTTGCTCGTTTCTGACTCTATTTAACAAACCTTAGGGCTCTAGGTTATATATCTTTGGCAGAGAGCAGCATAGCTAAACACTCTTCCCCAATTCTAAGGGATCTCTGTCTCATTCTCTTCCATTGTTCATACAGTTTTGCATCTTTGGCAGAGTAGAGCATACCAATACACTTTTTTTCCCAATTCTTAGGCTTTCTTTCTCATTCTCTTCCATTGTTCATAGAGTTCCCCATGTCTATGGGGAACTAATTTCTATTTGTTGTTGGGGGATGATGTAACCTTGTAAACTCTCATGTATTTGAATTGATTCTTAATTTCATATGCTTTTTCATTAATTGTTAGAGTTATTCATCTGTTTCAATGTTTGTTGTGTTTAACTCATTCACTAGCATGATTTATGAATTGCATGAGTGTCGCGAGGTTCCTTGCAATTAAAGTTCTTGTTGAATTACTCCCAAGAATAATATTGCTCAGGGATGAGGGTATGAGTCTTGGTCGTCTTTAAGCTCTTGATCTTCACATCTTATTACTAGGAATGCTAGGAATTGCATGAACTGGTAATTTGGGACAGGCTTATTCATCGAGGGGTCGGGTTTAGGTAATTTAGTGAATGACGTTAACATTAATGCATAAAGAAGAATTCTTACATACATGAGAGGGAACTTGGTGAAATCTAACCCTAACAACATATCCATCTCATATTAATCAACATCCGTTCATCTTTATGCTCTTTTGCTATTGATCAATTGCATTCATATTTAATTTTCTATTTTGGCATTCAAAACCAATGATCTCTTTTTATTTAAGTCTTAATTAATCTTGTTATCATACGAGTGTCTAGCGTTGAGAGTCTTCTGGGATATGATATTTGGTCTTACAATTTTATATTACTTGTGTGACTTGGTACACTTGCCGATCCGTCACAACAATATGCGACTTTATCTCTGTATGCATAACATAAGTTTTCGGTTATGAAAAACCACAAACACTTATGTTTGAAATTTAAAGTGTGGCAGAACAACAGTTTTAAGTCGATTATTTTATTGTTGAAATCGATTAAAACTCGTATGTTTGCACAAATACTTTTCAAATGTCATGTGATGAATTTTGTGAAGGAAAGTTTTCAAAAATGTGTTAAGTGTTTCTACTTAATCGATTGCATGCAACTTGTATTCGATTAAGTTAGTTATTGATTTGAAAACTATTTAAATGCTTGACATAATTGTCCTAACGGTTATAATTTTAAATATGTTAACCAAGCATTTACTATGAATCAATTACATTAAACGCGCTTTCAATTAATGCATTTGACTACTATTATTCTGTTATAACTGAGAAATGTATTCGACTACATTAATAGCCTAATCGATTAAAATGTGTATGTTTTGTGTTATACTATATATTGACGCATGACTTGATTTTTAAGAGAAGAATTGATCTTTACATTTTCATATCTTTTAGTGTACTCTGTGATATCTTACAGAAGAGAGAAAAGCTCCAAGAACCTAGAACGATTGTGGTGATCAAAGTCTTAAAGGTTTCTTGCGTAGCAAGGTTGATCTATTTTCGAAACGTCTGATCCTTCTGCACACAAAGGTGTTTTCTACGTGATAAGGAAAGCTTTGGCAATAGCTTAAGAGTTGTTGGAATTCCCTATGATGTATACAAGAAGAAGAACTAGGTTCTTGACTTTGAGGGTGTCTCAAAGGGGTTGACAACAGAAGAGGATTGTTCTTGTTGCATATCTGTTTTGTACTGCCTATATTAGACTAGTGGGTTAGATAGGTGTTTTACATTTTGACGTGAGGTCACTGTAAAATTCTTGGTGTAAAAACTCATATCTCTATAGTGCATTTGGCTTCCATTAGTGGAAAGACACTGGATGTAGGCAGTTTGGCCGAACCGGTATAGAAAGCAGCATTTGAATTCTCTCTTCCCTTATCTATAAATATAGTCGATTAACCTATCATTGCATTCAATTAAGCGTATTGTTTCATTGCATACAAATTTACTTGCGTTTCAATAAAAGTCCAAAGACATCCTATTTTGCAAAAAAGATTTTGAAAGCAAACACTTTTACGCATCACCAATTCACCCCTCCCCTCTTGGTGTGAGAAACTAAGCACTTCTTTTTTAACAATTGTGTTGCTCCCCCATCATTAAGAGATGTAGCACTATACCAGAATGTGAGCAATACATGATTGATGTTACATTGTATTTCAGAGCTCAATGAATCAACTTGAAACAATATACCACATGTATGTGACAAATACATATAAGAGCATTTATATTAAGTTCAAATGAATATAAGATATGATATCACGTGCATTTACTAATACTCAAGATAATGTATGCAATGATGATAAAGCATAGAGTATTATTGCGTTTTAAATGTATGATATCATTTCATAAAGGCTATCATGCAACATAATATATCATAAATGTGTTAGCACATCTACAACAAAGTTACCATTTCATAATGATGCATATATGACGAATTTCAAAACCAATTTGAACAATATGCAACATATGATAGTTGATTTATGCCAAACATGTATATTAGAATAGTTCAAACTTGTTTAGCAACACAAAACAACAGTTATAAACGAGTAAAGCCATATTCGATGACTTAATCGATTACATTACTTATGTAATATATTAATTAAACTACAGTTTGAATTATTTAACAAATTATGAATCTGTTTAATCTGTTAATTTTCGTGAATATGATCAGTTTCATCATATTTGATCTTTGGACCTGTCATTGTCACATTGAAACCTGCAAACACAACTTTCTCAATATTGTAACATGCTAGAATCATAATAAACATGATAAGAACAACAATTGTGTATCAATGCATGAATTAATGAATGAAAATGAACAATTAAGCATATGACAAATGGGTAATTCAGATTATTGTGAACAACTTTGATCTAGAATGCCTAGTTCATTTCGAATTGTATAAACTCTTTCTTTCGAGAGTGGTTTTGTAAAAATGTCAGCCCACTGATGTAAAGTATCAACAAGAGTGTGACTAATTCTTTTTTCCACTATGGTGTTATGGTGATGTGATGCTCATGGAGTTGTTCATGACTTGGATAGTCATGATGGTGGTGTATCTATGATGATGATCATGGTACTTGAGATGCTTCAGGTGAGGCTATGTTGATAATGGTGTTACAATAATTGTAATAGTAGGTAGTTAGCATAGGTATTAATGGGTAGATAGACCAAGGGTCTAGGTGTGAGATGTTGGAGATGACATAAATGATTAAAGATCGAGGATCAAGGATCAAGAATCGAGGATCGAAGATTGATGATTGATGATCAAAGGTCGGAAATTGATGATTGATGATCGAGGCTCAGTGAGCGAGTAATCAGATATGATTGATTTATTATGAGGATTAGCATTCCTATTGTTATTACTTCTATTTATGCGGTGTTTGATTATTGTTGATATAATCAACATGTATGTATTTTGTTTTTATGTTTTTTTTATCGATAGCTTACCCCATACACGTGTGTGTTTGTGTATTTGTGAAAATGAAGTTATCGGCGATGATCATATAATTCATTATACATGAGTAGATGATATTGCAGATGTTTGATAATGGTTTAAAACACCATTATTTGTGATGTGATTTTGATACTAAAAGCACCCTTTTTTACTTAGACACTTGCTTAGACTCATGCTTTTTCACTAAATTGTGTGAATAAGAGAGTTGAGGTTGATTTCAATGATTTTATGACTAATTCCCCTTGTTTNGACAGAGATTGAAGTAATACTGGAAGCAGAGATGAAGAACTAAGAAGATGACGCTCAAAAAGGCCTAAAAAAGCACTAGAAGGAGGAACAACACGAAGCCTGGGCACCTTGAATGGAAGCTTGAGCGAGGAAAATCGATGTCCACTGCCCAGGCGCCCTAAGTGGGGTGCCTAAGCATCGGGTTTCGTGGATCAGGCCTTGTTTCTGCTTTGTTTCGACTCTATTGGACCAGACCTTGTTTTTGCTCGTTTCTGACACTATTTAAAGGACCCTAGGACTCTAGGTTTTGCATCTTTGCAGAGTAGAGCATACCAATACACTTTTTTTCCCAATTCTTAGGCTTTCTTTCTCATTCTCTTCCATTGTTCATAGAGTTCCCCATGTTTATGGGGAACTAATTTCTATTTGTTGTTGGGGGATGATGTAACCTTTTAAACTCTCATGTATTTGAATTGGTTCTTATTTCCATATGCTTTTTCATTAATTTTTAGAGTAATTCATTTGTTTCAATGCTTGTTGTGTTTAACTCATTCATTAGCATGACTTATGAATTGCATGAGTGCCGGGAGGTTCCTTACAATTCAGGTTCTTGTTGAATTACTCTCAAGAGTAATATATCTTAGGGATGAGGGTATGAGTCTTGGTCGTCTTTAAGCTCTTGATCTTCACATCTTATTACTAGGAATGCTAGGAATTGCATGAACAAGTAATATGGGACAAGCTTATTCGCCAAGGGATCGGGTTTAGGTAATTTAGTGAGTGACGTTGGCATTAATGCACAAAGAAGAATTCTTATATACATGAGAGGGAACTTGGTGAAATCTAACCTCAACAACATACCCATCTCATATTAATCAACATTCGTTCATCTTTGTGCTCCTTTGCTATTGATCAATTGCATTCATATTTAATTTTATGTTTTTGCATTCAAACCTAATGATCTCTCTTTCTTTAAGTCTTAATTAATCTTGTTATCACACGTTTATCGAGTGTCGAAAGTCTTTTGGGATACGATACTTGGTCTTACCATTTTATATTACTTGTACGACTCGATACACTTGCCGAAATAGTCCAACAATGTTCGAGAGCCATGTTAGATTCATGCGATGACAGGAGAAAGATTTAGGTTTCTTTAAAAAGTTCTTTTGATATAGACTTTTGAAAAAAATGTAATTGTAGTTTTTTTTTTATTTCCTTAGTAATTTTAATTACTTTTGGAATAATGTACTTGGGAAAGGCTTTTGAAAATATTGTGTTTTGAATAAACTATGCATGTTGAAAGGATAAGGTTTTTGAAAAATATGTTTTTGTGCTATGATAAAGTTTTGAAATTTACCGATTTTTGTAAACCCATGACATCCCAAAAATTGAGGCATTACACACTTTTGACCTCGGTTTTGTGTAAAACTGAAGCATAAATTCTCCATGGCATTGGTTCGAAAAACAACCGAAGGCATATGGATTGTTTATACAAGTAATAAATTATAATTGTCAGTTTTAAAGGATCCTATATGGTAGCAATTTTGTAAATAACCAAAGGTATAGGTCTTTTTTATTGAGGTGTCAATTTTGGAAGATCCTATGGCAGCAGTTCTCTAAATAATGGAAGCCATTAATGTTATTCAGTTAGTGAATAATTCAAACTATCAGTTTTCTTTTTAAATTTTTTACAATTTGGTACCCCATTAGACTTTAGTTGTTTTTAAACCGATGCGAAAAAGTACATATAGCTTCAGTTGTTTAGTGAAGCGAGACTTATATGTTTGTAAAGTTTACAAAAATGTCATTGTGTTATTTTATGTTGTGATTTGGTCAAAGTTGAAATGTATTAAGCATTTTAGGAACTTAATACTATACTAATGTAAGGACGAAAGAAAATTTCATTTAAACGTTTTAAATTATCTAATAAAATAAAAGTATTTTAATAATTTTAAAAAAATGATATAAAACCAAAAATGGAGAAAAAAATATAACTCTTCGTACTTATCTCTATTTTTATATTAAATTTTTAAAAAAAAAATATTACCCATATTTATACTCATATTATATCCATGATTTCAATTAAAATCAAGATAAATTTAAATAATGCATGCAATTCATTTATCTTATATACAATGTTCATGTTAATTTTATTTGCATTATTTATTTAAGATAAAGAAAACCTTAAAGGAGATTGCATAAGAAGAAAGTGGGAATCAATAATAATTCGTCATCTTAAACCAGCACCAAAACCAAAAGTTATACCAATTAACCAATCACAAAAATTATACCAATTAACCAATCCCTAAAGTGTGGAGAGTATGCACTAATAATTTCTAATGAACTAAAACATTGTTGTTTTTTTCACCACCTATGTTTCTTCCCTTGGACAAAATAACTTGAGCCTGTTCAAGTCCAATTCTACCCACAAAAACCAAAACCAACAAACTCAACTCCCAATTCTATGTGTCTTTGTCTCTCTCTCTATATATATTTGTCATTCTTACTTTTTCATTTGTTACTATTGCTTATTATCTGGAAAGTTGCATGTACAGTCCAAAGTTGCAGTCACTTTCTCCACCTTACTGTATTTCCATTTGCCCACAACCATTATTCATTCTAGATACATTATTTTTAGGAGTGTTAATTCATCGTGTCATCATCAATTAAAATTTAGAAAGTTTTAAAACCAGAACCAGAACCTTATTTAATTAAAAGTTAAATCCATCATCTGTATGTTTTCTAATAAATCATAATTAATAATAAATCGAAAGTACATAGAAAAGGGTGTTATTATATTGCAAACATAGAACAAAAAGAAATTGACATGTGATTTTGTTTTTGACATATGGTATATTTGAAGTTTTACTTGTCACTTTTGGATGAGACAAATATGAATTATTTTATAAGTATTTTGAGTTCCACGGGTTTCATTCCTTCTTCTAGATTTTGTTAAAAAGGTTTGTTACTATTTTTATTACCTTGAAAGTTTTATTCAATATATTGGGAGGTCTATTTTGAAAATTTTTCATTAGGTCCTTAAACTAATGTTTTAATTAGTTCTCAATTTTTTACAATGTTTTATAATTAGATCGGCTAGTGAAATTGTCTTAATTTTTTATTTTCTGACAATTTAAAAAACGTAATTATAAAAATTTTACAAAATCAAATATATGGTTGCATTTTTTTGATTTAAAGACCTCGTTAAATTATTCAAAATGTTCGAGATTTAAGGATGAATTAAACCAAACTTTAACTAATATGTGAGGTAAATTCGTTATAAGTGTTAAATTTCTATAAATGAAAGAAGTAAGTATTTTTTATGGTTACTTTAACGAAGAGTGACCTAAAAAAAGAAAGTCAAAAATGAAAGACCAGTGAAACATACAGGTAAGAAAACAACAAGAAAACAAAGGAGAAAGAAAAAGAACAGTGTTTTGCATAATTTTTTGTTGAGTAAAGGTAATTGCTTCTAATTGATCTAGATTGTGTCCCCTACTTCACATCTAGAGCTCATTGAATTGGAGTTGGTGAGCCACTTTTTCACTCAAAGTTTTTTCTCTTCTCAGAGATAAAAAACACGACATGTGTCTTGCACCTTCTCTGCCCATTTTCTTGGAGGCCTATCTGCAGCTTTGAGAATTTAAGGGGTTTAAGATTTGCATAAATGTGAGTTTGGTGAAGTTTCTCTCTGCGATTATTTTTAAATGTGAAAGCTTTGTCTGTTATTTTTATATTCTCTCACAGAAAACAACAAAAGTCCTTGAATTGACATTAATTTCTTTTCAACCCCTTTGAGGGTCAAGTTGCATTTGAGGTTGAGGTGACCTTCATGTCTATAGTCTTTCAGAATATCTTCCAATATCCATCTCTTTTTATTTTTTCTTTCAATTTTTAGCAATCTTTTCAGTTAATGCATTGATTCTTTTGGCTTCCTCTGGGAACCCAATTCTGATTTCCATCTTGGTGTCGTTGATTGACCCCTTTATCCTGCTTTGGTTCCTAAGTCAAAGTCTTCTTCAGCTTGTGGTGATAACACAAAGGGATTCAAGTTCTGATTCCTGTGTGAGTGAGTGCCTTACAGGTTTGGCTTTGGCATCTTAAAAGGGACATAAAGCATCATAGTTTGTGGGAGCAACTAACTGTTGGTTATGGATTGGGACGGGAAAGAGTTTGCTTGGGATCCACGTGGGCTGGAGCTGGCTAATGGTGAAGGACAGAGGAATGAAGCTGCTTCAGTGGATTTGAGGCTTGGTGAGGAAAAATCACTCCCAGATGTTGCTAAGGACCCTAGAGAGTCAAAAACTGTGTCTTCACCATCTGGGTCATCAAAAAGATCCCGCCTTCAGAATGGATCACAGAATATGTGTTGTTCTGTTGATGGATGCATCTCTGACCTCAGTGATTGCAGAGAGTATCATAGGCGCCATAGGGTCTGTGAAAAGCACTCCAAGACCCCAGTTGTGTTGGTGGGGGGCAAACAACAACGGTTCTGCCAGCAATGCAGCAGGTATGGTTCGGAGTTTGGCTATGTGGGAGTTGGAGATTTAGGGATTGGAATTTGTCCCCTTCTGTTGTTTGGTTTGATGTGTTCTGTAACATGGGGTGTTGCCAATTGTTGTTGTGTAGGTTTCACTCACTTGGGGAGTTTGATGAGGTTAAGAGGAGTTGTAGGAAAAGGCTTGATGGGCATAACAGGCGCAGGAGGAAACCTCAGCCTCCCTCTCTTTTCATGGCTGCTGAGAAATTCATGTACAATTACAAAGGTTTGTGCCAATATGCCCTTATGTATATTATTGTTAAATTGATCTCAGTTGTGTGATTGAGTTGGAGTAAGTGTCAAAGGATAACCCCCAATTGGAAAGAAACAACAAAACCCTGCCACCAAACTATAACCCTTTAGTTTTAAGCTGATTAGTGCCGTGAACCTTTGTGAAAATGGAATTAGAATTTAGACCATTGCTTAAGGTTATTTTACTCTGAATTAGATTATTCTAACCCAATACTATTTGGATGTTGTGACGATAAAGCTAAGTGATTATCAATCTTTGACTTTTACTAGAAACCTAGTGTTGGAATATGACATTTAGATCATACATGGTTCCCATGGAGTTCAATTTTTCGTTAAGTTTGTTGGTGGAAAAAAAGAAGTAGAAGAGGATTTCTATTTCTTGAAACTCTTATATGAGAGCAGAGACCTTTGTTTATGCTAGTTACCTGTAGGCTGTCGGTCTATTTCATATATTGACATATTCAATGTTTTGAGCTATACTTTGAAAACTAAATGCAATGTGCATAACATTTCATAAAACAATAAGTAACTCCTAATTCCGTTGTCATGTGTGGTAAATACATAACCCTTTTATTTTTAATTAAAGAAAAGGCCTCAAAAGCATTATTTAAGGAATTACAAGTAGAAATGTATAATGAGAAAGTGTAATATTTAATGTTATTAAGCAAGTAGGAGGATTAGCAGAAGAATATTGTAGGAAGATTTAGAATTGAACAAAACTAAGTTTTGAAGTTAGAACCTGTGACTTCATGCAAATTACCTAAACTTGCTAGGCCAACCCATGCGAGTTACCAAAAGTGCCTATAGAAATGCATTTAAATTTTGTCCTTCAGAATTATTCGTTATTGCTTCCTTAGTGCATTGTGAGTACTTGTTAAGGAGACTTAGTTAAGTTAAAAAAAAGTGTTATTCTCCTCCTATCTTGGAAAGAAATTATTAAATGAAAATGTAAATGCATTTATTGTTTTGGAAGTATAAGACCAATTCAATATTTACCGTACAGTGGAAGCAAAGTAGAAGGATATAAACTTAAATCACTGGTTTTAGACTGATATTACAGATACAAAAGTGAACATTTTAGTGAAAATAGAACATCTATTACATCTAAACTAAAGAATTCATTTACTTCCTTTCTTCGATATTAACAAAACTTGTTAACCTATTCTAAACAGCTTCATGTCATATTTTTCATTAACAGTTTCTTGTCATTATTTCCCATCTTCCACTAGTGTAATTAATGTTAACTTTTGCACTGCCTTTCTGCAACTTAGGACCTAGAATCCTGCATTTTGGCAGCCCGGAGACATATGTCAACCCTATTATGAGGAGTATGTGGTCTGCCACTGCAAAAACTGGAGCTGAATCTGGTTATGATCCACCTCGACTGTTATACAGAATTGACAAGCACAAGCAAGACAAAGGACATCCTCTGTGGCAAGAAAATGACCCTATTGTAGCCAATGCTAATGGAGCAATACTTGGAGCTCCCATTTGTCAGCCTATTCATGGCACCATCACCCCATCAACCGGTGGTGGAAAGAGCAGCCGAAAGCACTCTTCAGATGCAAAACCTGGATCCTTTGACTCAGGTTGTGCTCTCTATCTTCTGTCAACACTTCAATCACAAAGTCCAGAGTCGAGTATGGTGCAATCTAGCATTACATGTCCAATGCAATCTCCATCAGGATCTGTGCATTTTGATACTGTCAATGAATATGCATACTCAGAAACGGAAAAAGATAAGCCTAGTGGTCAAGTATTGGTTCTTGATAACACAACCAACCTTCACTACAATGGAATGCTGCAAATGGGGTTAGATGGTTTGGTTGAAAATGACGACCCACTTACACTTCCCTTCTTGTGGGAGTAGGTGGCTAAGTGGTTATGTCTTTTCAGAAATTTATGGATTCAAAACCTTGTCTGTGTGTACTCCAATGCTTAAAGCTTGAACTTGTTGAAGCTTTCAATAAGGGTCCTTTGTTGCTCTCAATCTAGTTGTGGATTTGCACAATTGATTGTGCTGATGAGGATGAAATGGATTGTATGCCGTTGTCTATTTTCTTTCATTTGTCATGAGATCAGTTTGAACAGTTCTTGAGTTTTTTTCTTTGATGGAAGATTTCAATTTTTATTGAGATTTTGGTTCATGATAGATAACTATCCCCTTTGATATACTAAAAAACAATCAAGATGGAATGCAATTGTGTATAACTTTGTATCAAGCATAGCTTGGTGATTATTGACCACATGAAGTAATGTGCACGACAAAATCAACTTAGTTGGAGTAGGGTACCCCCTTTTTTGATTTGGGTGGATGAAAGGTGGCAAATGGTGTCCACTTTTAGAAAGAAATCAGAACCAAATGGGCATTCAAATAGCCTTTGCATCATTAAATGATGGGGTTTGAAGAAAAGTTAGTGGTAACACTGTATATCAAATAGCTCTGGTGTTTTAAATTAGGAAAATAATTCCAACACTGTCTCTCAGAAGTGCCTCTGAATCATCCTACATTTTTCTTTGAAGTCACTCTAAATATTTTCCCAGTATGTGTTATTTTTCATTTATGGGTCTGGAATGCTGCAAGCTAAGAGAGGGACCAGAAAACTGTTGATTTGGCATCTTTCACTCTCATGGCTGTCAAAACTGTAACGTTTCTTCATTTTGCATCACATATGTGGCCAGCAATCATTGTTGCCGATCGCAGGATCTACATGGTCTGTTGGAATTTTCAGGAATATAGAATATAATTAATTGGTAGTTGTCTAAGAGAGAAAAATATCATTATTAATTGTAACACTAGGATTATTTAATACATTGCAGTTATTGCTTCAAGATATCTAAAAGTAGTTTTAGGATAGTGAATTTATCAAATTCTTATGTTTAGGATAAGTTTTGAAAGGTATTCTCATATATTATTGATTTATAGTAAATGAAAATAAAATTTATTTTTCATTCCGTTCTTTTATGCTTCTCTTTCCACTCCTTTTTCAATTTTAATTGAATATTTCTTTCTTTTCAAAGTACTGAATGTTAAACAAATGTTACTAGAGATATTCTTAGGTACAATTTGTGAATATTCTTATAAATGCAATTCTATATTTTCACAGCAACACGCCATTTATTCTGGTATTATTAACAAAAATGAGAACAAACATTAGAATTTGTCTTTGATTGTATCGCTGCTAAAATGTGAAAAAGACTAATTGTCTCTCTTAATTTGGATTTTTCTTCTTTGAAACAATATTAGGTAGCTTCTCTCTATTAGGGATAAGAGGACCACATAAACGGAAGTAAAGATTTAAGTCAATATGTCAAATTCACACAAGTGTCATTAATTTATGTCAACTATATAGATTGAAAAAAATTTGCCCTTCGTTTACCATCTCCTAATAGCCAAAAAGAAAAGAAATTTATAAATTTAGAATTTTTAAAATAATTTCTTTTTCATATAAAAACTAAGGATAATAATAGAGTGGGTAGTGAAACATAAGTAAACTCTAGAAAGGAAATGTTTGAGTTAATTTTTATTTTTTTTTGTAAATAAGTGTTAGACGTTATTACAGGAGTTATTCAGCCTCCAATTAGTGTTGAACCTTTAAAGATTTTTATAAAAGTTTGGAAAACATTTTAAAATGGAAAGCAACAAGGCACACTTATTTTTACACTAGTTATCTCCAAATTGAGCTACGTCCAGTTCTCCTTTAAGCACTCTTACGGGTTTCCACTAATCTTTCAAAGATTACAAACAAGTTTGACAAATCCTGGTTTTACAAACTAATCCAATTGGTTATATGAGTTTCACTACTCCTGATATAACACCGGTCCAATTGACTAGATCATTTAACTCCATTGAGCTAAACTATCAAGTGTTTTGATTTACTTCTGAATCTATAAAACAACAAAGTGTTTTTGAAATACAAGTACAAATGTTTACTCTCTTTGAGAGGATACAAATTCAGTATAAAGAATATCTAAAACTTGTAAAGAAACTTTTCTTTTTAAAATAGAAAGTCTAGACGACGTAATCTTGAGAGAGAAAACAATAGTGTAAGCGTAAGCAATAATATTTCTTGATTCTTTTCTTTTCTTCATGCAGTACTCTTTATATAAACTTCTTCGAAAAATATTCATTACTTAGAGCATTGACTTTCACATAAGGATGTAGCCTTTTAGATCTTAATGTTCTTTTGATCTTATACATAACTTTTGAATAAAGTTTTGTCCAGATTTGATTTGCACATAAAAAGATAGCACAACACAATAGACAATGGATTACTATCTCGTATATACATTAAAGCATTACAAGTTTCTTAAACGTTTAGGCATTGTACGTGTATGAGTGTTTAAGTATAGTACATGTATAAATGGTTAGGCATAATACGTTTATAAGCATTTAGACATAATTTGTTTGAATAACGTTTAACACTTATGTCGTTTATACATTTAACATTTAGGTCGTATATACATTCAACATTTAGCAATCTATCCTATAAGATTTATTTTATTAAAAGATATTTCGTTAAATACTTTCGTTAAACATTAAAACAAAGTTTACTTAAATGATCTTGTCTTAACAATCTCCCTCTTTTTTATATTTAAGAAATACAAATACTAATATGAAAAGTATCACATAGATTTTACGAAATATAATAGATATCTTATCAGAGCAAATATAAATATATATATATATATATATATATATATATATATATATATATATATATATATATATATATATATATATATGAACACACACACATATGATGAATCAATATTTCTACTATTAATTTAGCTTTTTGTGCTAGATTTAATTAAGGAATTGTGCTTAAATGTCTACTATTTTCTCAGTTTTGATACTTGGGCTTAATTTGAGGAGTAATTTTTATTTTAATTAGTTTGAATTATTTGAGGCTAATTATTTTCATTATTAATTTAGGGAAATGTTTGGAATATTATATTGGAATTTTAAGCAGCCAAAAACTTCAACAATCACTCTCTACATAAGCATTTTAGATTTAATTCAATTGTAAATTCATATTTATGTATTTTTGGTCAGATTTTCTCCTTTTGGTCATTTTGGGTCAAAATTGTAAAAGCCCAATTGTGAGGGATAATTTTTTGACTTGTAGCAGCGTCCTATCCCCCTCCCTTTTCCTCCTAAAGTTATTCAAAGCAAAAATATAGAAGAAGTCGATAAGGAGATTTTTGAGACCTTTAGGAAGGTGGAGGTGAACATACCTTTGCTCAATGCCATCAAGCAGATTCCTAGATATGCAAAATTCTTGATGGACTTGTGCACCAATAAGAGGAAGATGAAGGAAAATGAAATAATCAACATGGGCAAAAATGTATCTACAATGATACATAAATCTGTACCACACATTCCTGAAAAATGCAAAGACCCAGGTACATTCTGCATCCCTTACATTATTGGAAATAAAGAATTTGAGAATACCATGCTTGATCTGGGTGCTTCATTAAATGTCATGCCTCTGTCAATTTTTAAATCTCTTTCTCTTCGAACTTTGCAACCTATAGGTGTAGTCATACAGTTAGCAAATAAGAGTGTTGCCCACCCCACAGGTTACATAGAGGAAGTTTTAGTTAAGGTTGGGGAACTCATTTTTCCTGTTGACTTTTATATTATTGAAATGGAGGAAGGATTTTCCCATGGGTCTGCCCCAATTATCTTAGGCAGACCATTTTCAAAAATTGTACGAACTAAAATTGATGTCTATGTTGGTACCTTGTCCATGGAGTTTGACAACATTGTTGTTCATTTTAATATTCTTGATGCCATGAAACATCCATTTGAGCACCAATCTATTTTTCATGCTGAGATACTTGATTATACTATTGATGAGCATGTTTCTAATTTTCACTCTTTGCATGATAAGAACCACTTTTTGCTATCACATTTGAATGCTTCTTTTCCATGCACTGAACATGAATCTGAAACTGTTGTGGATATTGATTGTAAATGTGAACTTCATTCATGTTATGAGAGTATATCTGATGTTCAGTCTGGTACATTGGGATTGGGTGTTGTACCTCTGCATACAAATTCTTTGTAATTGGAATGCACTAATCGTATTGTAGGAGGCACGCATAAATCTGACCAGCAAACGCCTAAGGTTGAAATCGGTCCATACATAGACAAAAGCTTTAAGGATTGCGGGCACCGGTTGAACCCACTCATCACCAATCCTTCCTTGGTAGATGCAGTTGTGAAGGAGACTTCTTTGCTCAATCAAGTTTGGCACCTTCTACCCTGACTTAGGGAGTTTTCTTTTTCTCTCTCCTTTCTCACTTTTATTTCACTTTGTCCATATCTGCCGACTGTTCTGATTGTTGATCTTATGCTTGTGACACATTGAGGACATTGTGTAGTTTAAGTGTGGTTTATTGGGGGAGATTTTCCTTTGTTTAGGTTTTTCTTTTCTAGGTTGTTTTTATTTTGTCTTCTGTACAGTTGTGCATGTTTATCTTGATTGTTGGATTTTGTTTGGTTGTAGACTCTTCCTTCACTTGATTGATTGATACTTATGGTTTGAATTCCTTGCTTTTCTCTACTTAGAAAGATGATTATGATGTTTGAGAGGTTGATTTGAATATGATAGAGATACCCTACGTGAGAATTTAAGTCACTTGATGTTCTTTCTTGTGTGTGATATATCTCTTGATTGCTTACACATGTGCCTTGGCTTAACTCTTTTTGACGATTCTTGATTGATATGCATGTTTGGAAATGATAAAGGTAATTTTATTCTTGAGCCTCTCTAGCCAAATAAGTTGACCTCGTTTTAATCCTTTTATAACTACTTTGAGCCTATGTTTTCCCCTTTTCTTTGTTTTGAAGGTTATACATTAGCCTTAAGTGAAAAACCATGATTACCTTAACCCTAGGGAATTTTGGAGTTTTGGAATTGTTTTGGGAACAAGTGTGGTCTTCCTGGGATTCTTATGAATTGACTGGTCAGTTTTCTTGGCTCCTCTTATGCTTGTTGCATAAATATGTTATGCATATTGTCTTTTACAGTAGTGTTATAGAGAAATATAAAAGAAAAGAGAGAAAAGAAAAGAGACAAGACAAGAAAAGATAGAAAAAAATTGGAAAAATAAAAATTTTGAATAGTGGAGTCATTTTAAATAAAAAGATTAGAGGTTTTAGGTATGATTTGATTGTATTTTCACTTGTTCCTCATTGCTCCTCTTTTTCTTTTGGTTTGTAGCTTCTCATCCATATGTTATCCTCCCTTGTCCTTGGGCCCATTACAACTCTGAAAAGACCTTTTGATTTGAACATGCATATGTTTTGAATGTTGATATTAGAGGTTTGCCAAGTCTGTTTGTTGTTTGCTTACTTGAGTGCATTGAGTTGACATTGTTTAACCTAGACACTTGAGAGATACAGTGATAGTGCATTTGTGAGATTCTGTTGCATTTGATTCACTTCTTGGGCCGATTGAGTATTTTGCCATGTCTTGAATAGCTTGGATGATTTTCATGTGTGTATTTTTCTAGATTCATTAAGGATTGTGTAAATATGTTTGTGTTCTTGTGTGTATTTTTGTTACTGTGTCCTAAGGTAGTGCCACTCTCTTGATGTCCTTTGATGTGTTCCTTGATCTGCGTCTTGATTTTGCCTAGGAGTGCAAAAGGCTAATTGTGGTATATTTTGATGAATCAATATATTCTAATATTCACTTAGCTTCTTGTACTAGATTTAATTAAGGAATTGTGATTAAATGTCCACTATATCCTTAGTTTTCATATTTGGGCTTAATTTGAGCACTAATTCTTATTTTAATTAATTTGAATTAGTTGAGACTAATTATTTCCATTATTAATTGCAGTGAAATGTTTGAAATATTATTTTGGGATTTCAAGAGGGCAAAAACATCAACAATCGCTCTCCACATAAGCATTTTAGATTTAATTCAATTGTAATTTTTTTTTATGTATTTTTGGACAGATTTGCACCTTTGGACTATTTTGGGTCAGAATTGTAAAAGCCCAATTGTGGGGCTGATTTTGGACTATTGCTCCCCCTTGTAGGGTTTTAGTTTTTCATTTACATTTTCATGCACTTTCAATTTCAGCAATATAATTTTGATTCTGCAATTTCGTTTTCTTCTCTTAGCTTGCAATTTTGTTGCTGCACTTTCAATTCCATTCCCATTCTCCCATTTCAATTTTGTTTTAGGGTTTTTCCATTTCGTTTTGAGTTCGTTTCCATTTCATTTTGATTTCGTTTTCCAATTTGAACTTCGTTTTTGAATTTCGTTTCCGCATTGAGTTTTAATTATGCATTGGTTCTGCTTGAATGTTTCAAATTTCGTTTCGCTATTTGGAGGTTGTAATAATGGTAGCTTGAATCCATGTGGTTTTTTCCATTTCGTTTTGAGTTCGTTTCCATTTCGTTTTGATTTCGTTTTCTAGTTTGAACTTCGTGTTTGAATTTCATTTCCACATTGAGTTTTAATTCTGCATTGGTTTTGCTCGAATGTTTCAAATTTTGTTTTGTTGTTTGGAAGTTGTAGTAATGGTAGCTTGAATCCGTGTGGGTTGGTAATTGGGGATATTGCAGTGCCTACTTGAGATTTCTAAAGTGTGGTTGTATTTTGTTGTCTTTACCTTGCATTGTATTAAGTTTTGTTTTGTGTTTGCAATTAGTTATAGTTTAGTTGCCTAATTGGTGATTAATCTTCGCTTAGTTGATTAGTTTGTATGGTGCAGATTCAATTGAATAGGTGTGTTGCGTTCGCTTAATTCACAATTTTGAAGACTGGATTATCCTTCACTTAGTTGGCTAATTCTTGCTGGATTAGGGGTAAGAGGAGTGTTTATTTGTTGTTAATCAAGGATAGGAAGCATTGCAATTGATCCAAATGCCAACCTGTTGTTAATTCTGTGTTTAATTTGAATGTTAATTAGTTCATTTCATTTCACAAAATCTGTTCAAAAACTCCCCACCACGTGTTTGACCTATTGTCTAAGCAAAAGTTTGGTCCTTAAGAAATGATCTAGGAATCACTTTCTAGTTTATACTGCACTTAATTACATATTAATTTGATTTAGGTACGAGTGTATTAGAACAATTAATCAGATCATGTATGATGTATCAAAGCATATTCGAAAATGTATCGGAGCATTAATGAATAAATATCAGAGCATTAAGATATCATAGCATCAAAGTTTTTATTCAAATAAAGTATCAAATGACTTTATCATAGGAACATTTCATATGTATCAAAGCAAATAAGTATCAGAGTATACGAAGAAAATAATTTTATTGTATATCAGAGTATATAAGTTTAAATCAGAACATTCATTATTCATAAAGTATAGTAGAGTTATATAGAGAATGAACAATATGAATATGTATGAATGAATGATAGATAATTTCCCTTATGTCATAAATCATGGTTGAGATAATATGTAAATTGACACCTTATATAAGAGCAAATAACATTAAAAAGAGTTGTATAAAAGCATATAAGTATATTATTATTATTAGAGAAAAATGTCATAAAAGAATACCAAAGCATTAGAGTATAGTAAAAATTATGCAGAATAAATTGAAGTATTAGAGTATGTAAAGAAATGTACATGTATATGATTTTTCAAAAAAAAAAAATCCCCTTGAACATGATTTCTCACCCTACACTTAATGATCGTCCCAAAGATTGTTCAGCATATATTTGTCTCCCTTATTTCATAAACATCAAAAGGGTTCAAAACTTAGATATCACTACTTATAGCAATAAAATTATTCTACTAAATTATAGCAACTTCAATATTGTTAAGATAGTAGCCAATAAAATAGAAAGGGTAAATTCATCCCTAAGTCATCTCCCAACAAACACGGAATTGATTCTTAACAAATTATTTCTTATAAAAACTATAAAAAAGGGTTCGTAAAACAAAAACAATAAAGAAGACAAAGATCAATAACAAATTAAAGAAAAAAATAGATTGAATTCACCACTTTTTCAAAATAGGATTCATCATTGGTTATCTAAAGATTATTGTTCAAATAATTATTGTTTTATATTTTCAAATTATTCAATGTAAATTCTCAATTAATTTGTTAGTGGTCTCACTCTTAACCAAAGTACATTATCAATTAAAAGCAAGAATTTTGTACATTAATCATAATAAATTTAACCAAAGTATATTGTCAATTAAATATTACTATGCCTAAATCATGTATAATCTTTTACCTCTTATATTAAATAAAAAGTTAATTAAGTAAAGTACACTCTTGAGTAATTCTTGTTAAAGTTTTTACAAAGTACACCCTCAATTGTTGGCAAAAATCCATTCAGTCGCATGAAAGTTTATAACTTTAATCAAAGTAAATTCTCAAATAAAATTAAAAACTCATGGACTTATATGATTGATATGTTATGTAGATTTAATACCATGTTAGCTTGCTATGTTGTAAAAATCATTCTTTTACTTGATTAAGAAGCAAAAGACGTAGATAAAAATAAATCACAACAAGAATCAAAAGAATAAACAAATTTATTTGTCTAATCTTAGAATCCAATTAAGAAATTACAATACAATCAATCATAGAGGCTTATCACTCCATGAAATTTAGAAATAACATGAAAATAGAAGAAGATGGGGTGGAGAACATGAGAGGAGAGAGAGGACGAAATTTGAACCCCCCAAAGGGTTCCTATGCTCCCTTAATGTATTTTTCTTTATGTAGAATTTGGATTGGACTTTGTTTTAGGCTTTTATGTTATTTTAATTTTCTTTATGATAATGTAATATCTTCCAATTATCTCCTAAATAATCCAATATCTTCAAGATATTTTTGATTGTTGTGGAGATCTAAAAATATTTGAGAATATATTTGTTAGATTAAAAGATGGGATAAGTAAAGTGTTTGTGAGGTTTGGGTTGGTGTTTTTCTTATTGGAAGGATTTAATATTAAAGGTTGATTTGGAGGTGGTGTTTTGTGATGGTAAGGATTTAGATATGGTTATGTCTAGTTTATGTGGCAGAGGTTTTGCAAAAATCAAATGATGATGAGTCCTTATTCTATTCCCAGCCCATAAGGGGGGGGTTACTCCCTGTACCTCCCCATTTCCAACCCCCACCCCCCATTCCATTTTTACCCTTTGCTCTATTTTTTCTATTCCAATTTTATCCTTTAGCAAAAATTTATATTTAGAAATAAAATTTTATAATTTTATTCTCCCACCCCCACATAACCTATTTATTCTTTTTTTTTTATCTTCATGCTTTCATCTTTACGCTTTCTTCCCAGGAATTCTTTGTTCTATTTTTCTAGAAATTTTTTCTCCCATTCTTCTTGTATTTCAAGTGATAATTGAGATATCGATTTCTTCTTGAAGAATTTGTCCTTCAATTATTATATCTCTGCATTACATTGGTGTGGTGGTGTTGTATCCAACCTTTAACCTTCGTAAAACCGTTAAAACGGATGGCGACTTCCGTTTACCCTTAAACGGATGTTGACATCCGTTGACGGATTCCCACATCCGTTTAAGGGTTTTCTAGATTATTTTAGATTATATTTTTGTTAGTTTTATTTTTTAAGATTTGTTTTTATTAGTTTTATTTTTTAAGATTTGTTTTTATTAGTTTTATTTTTTAGGATTTGTTTTTATTAGTTTTATTTTTTTAAGATTTATATTTTAAGATTTGTTTTTATTAGTTTTATTTTTTTAAGATTTATATTTTAAGATTTGTTTTTATTAGTTTCATTTTTTAGGAGGATTTGTTTTTATTAGATTTTCATTTTATTAGTTTTATTTTTTAAGATTTGTTTTTATTAGTTTACTTTTTTAAGATTTGTTTTTATTAGTTTCATGTTTTAGGATTTGTTTTTATTAGTTTTATTTTTTTAAGATTTATATTTTAAGATTTGTTTTTATTAGTTTTATTTTTTAAGATTTGTTTTTATTAGATTTTTATTTCATTAGTTTTATT
>NW_014542469.1:132191-136720 GCF_000741045.1 Vigna radiata var. radiata | reverse complement strand
AACTAAATTAATTTTAATTTAGATATAATTAAATAATATATTATAAAATAAAATTAAATTTAAATACTTTATAAATTAATTATAAATACAATAACCTAATAAAACAAAAAAATTAAAACAAACGTAATAAAATTAATTGAAAATAAAAAGTTAAAATATAATTACTTATAAAATAAACTAAAAAAATAAAAATAAGAAACGGATGTCGACATCCGTCGACGGATATCGACATCCGTTTCAGTGCCTAGACGTCTTCTTCCTCAATGCACACAACACAGAGATGACACAAAACTCAACAGCAACCAATCTCAACAAACACACCAACCAGATATCAACAAACAAAGCTACCCAATCCTACACATTACATACGTTTAAAAAAGAAGAAGAAATTAAAAGAAACTAACCTGTTGAAGCAAGAACCACCGCCCCGCATCGCCGCAACACCCGCCGCACCAGCACCCTCCGCGCCGCCGCACACACCGGCTGCAAAGCAGCAAACACAACCGCACCGCCCAACAACCCGCAAACGAAACCAACGTCTACCACCTCTCCGCACCGCCACACACTCACGACACCGCCACCCGCCGCACACCAAAACCACCAGGCCGCATAAATCAACAGAACTCGTTCAGAGGAGGACTGGGAAAGTGAGAGTTGTAGAGAGCATTTCAAAAATGAAAGCTTTGGTGGGGGTGGGGGTGGGAATACGAAGGAGAGGAATCTCTATGTATTTTGATTGAGGCAGAGTGTAAAAGAAGTAGGGTAGATTAACTTTAGTAAATAAGGGTAAAACGGTAAAAATAAAAAATACATAAAGGTTAATTTTGTATTTAAAAAAATATCCAAAAAAATTGGAGGGGTGGGGTTGGGATTGGGGAGGTACAGGGAGTAACCCCCCATAAGGTAATAAATAATAACCATAAACCCTAAACCTATTAAGTCAACAACATTGCATTACATAAATCAAAATCAGTTATTGCTTTCTACAACCCCACAATTACGAATTGCACCTCCATACAAACAAGAAAGACTGAACTATCCACACAATCAATGTTGCCACTATTACTCTTGTCCGCTTCTGTCATTGCTACTGCGGTAGAAGAAGAAAAAGAGAGAATAAAAAAAAAATAAAACTTAGTTTAAGAAACTCTTCCCAAAACATACTTCATGTATTTCAGAAAATTGATTAAAAAATTCTATTCCAAAAAGTTTGTTCAAAATGCATTTTACATTTTAGAAATTTTGTTCCAAATATCTTATTTTGGAAATTTTATTCGAAAAGATTTCCAAAACATGTATATTCATAAATCACTTTTACATAAATAAATTAATTATTTTGAATGGATTAAATATGTTTAATCGCTAAATTTAGATGCAAATTTTGAATATTTCTTCGTTCTTGATATATTTTTGTCTCAAATTTTAAAAGTGAATAAATATAATCATTTTATAATAATGATATTAACTTGAATTTGTTAATATTTCTAAATTTTAGAGACTAAACTATATTAAAATTTTGTATAATGATAAATTTTAATTTTGCATCAAAATTTAAGAAATAAAAACACATTTAAATCTTTTAAAATTTGGAAGGAAAAACCATCAAGTTATGAATCCTAACACTATTGTTAGCCCATAACGCAATAAACAATAACCCAAAGTCCCAACCCATTTCATAAATAAATAAGTGAATAAATTGAGTAGATAATTCATGAAATTTTTTCCAAGATATTTTTATTCCAAAATTACGTAGAGGACAAAACTAATTATGAAATTTGAAAAGCCTCAAATAATGCTTATGTATTTCTAGAAACTTTAGATTTTGAGATAGATAAGTCGATAAGGCTTACTTTTAAATATATTTGGAAAGACATAAACTTAAAAAAATATACCTAAAAAATTCAAATACTTTGAGGTAAACTGGCTAAAAAAAATTAAATATAAAATTAAATGATTATTATTAAAAGAATGAACAACCAAGGAATTATTACAAGTACAACAAATTCCATAGCCATAATTTTTAGTGGAAGGTTTTATTTTTCAAAGCCATCATATTTTACATTATATATAAGACATAATAAACATTTTCTAAACCAATAATATATTTATAAACTATTTACTTCTCTTACGTAATGACAATAAATGAAATAAACTCTTTTTAGAATGTATCCCTTCAAAACATTTTATCCTTTTTTTCCTTTTACTTAGTTCTTCCTTTCCTTTTAATTTCGTATGACATTCTATGCTAATCTTTACCTATATTTACCATTTATACACAGCGATTCATGTTAATTCACTTAACCATTTATACACAGCGATTCATGTTAATTCACTTAAGTGAGCTATTTATATGTTTGGTGTATTTAGATTACACGGAAACACCAATAACTCTAAGCCACAAATTTGATAAAATTAAAAGTTGAGATTTAGTGTTCATCTTTAAACTTAGGCACATTTGGATAGATTTATTAAACAACTAAAAAAAAATATATAGAAAAAATAAAATAAACTGTCATAAACTACAATTGATATATTATACATAAACATTTTTTAGCATAATATTAGACACTAATAAATGATTTAATAGCAATACATAATAGATTCAAAAACAACAAATCTCATTAAAATGTGTTTTAAATAGTTTTGATACTGTTTCGGTGTTAGAGCCCGAGACCGAACCAACCCACTGGTCCTGCTTCTGACCGTCCGACCTGTTCGTTCTAACGGTATCTTGTAGGGATCAACCGGGAGGTCCTGCAAAAAGAACACTCCGACGTCCAAGTCAGATAGTAGATCAGCTAACTGGACCGATTTAGATTGGATTCAAACTTACTTTACCTGTCCTGCTGTTCCTATTTATAGACTGTGTATTCGTAACTGACCATTAATTTCATTGATTTGTCATGCCTTCCGTTACATCTCCATCAAAGCCCATTAATGCTTCTTCAACCCCACATCCGCTTGATCCACACCGTCCGGCCCTAGGTCGCCTTCGCCCCCTGCAACCTTGACAGCCGGCCCGACCGGGCTTCCTCCACTGCGCTCGACCCGACCGACTCGACCGACCCTCCTCCACTACACAAGCCCCCCAAGCCCCGAGCGTCTTCGATTAGCGAAGGGGTTTAGACTCTCAAAATGTTTTTGGGCAACGAAACGTCTCGTTATTATAGCCATTCGATCCTGCCTTCAGCAACGGTCATGATCTTCTCCCCCATCAATCACATCTGTTCACCGAAGAGTCACAAATTTTCCTCCGTTGGATTGGTCATCGATGGACGGCTGAGATGTCCTCTTGAAGCCCCCTTTTTCGGCTATAAAAGGTGGAGGGTCCCCTCCTCATTCCCCCATTCTCTTCCATCTGCTCTCCGATTCCCGTTCCTACTCCGTTCTCTTCCCGTCCTTCTGTTTCCTTCCTCCGGTTGCTCAGGTAAATGTCTACGTCGTCGTGGTCTTCCGATGAGTTCGAGAATGAAGGTCGGGGGTACGCTGATGATGCGGCTGCGTCGACCTCCTCTCCCTCTTCGTCATCTACCTCGTCCGGTCGCCCCGCGCGGGAGGAGGCTCTTGCCGATGATGTTGAATTCAACGTCGACAACTCCTTAGAGTGGACCGGCGTGGCTCCTCCTCCCGCCATCTCCGGTTACGACTGGGCCCCCCACGAAGCCCGGGGTCACCCTTCCTATTTCATTTCTACCTCTTCCATCATTCGTTTGCTCGAATCGGTGGATCTCATGTCCAATCTCCGTCGGGATGCGGCCGACATATCCTTGGTGGTATGTCGTTCTAACGAGCGGGTGTGCCACGGTCGGGAGGGGTATGCCTTAGACTTCTTTTACGCCTATTTAACCCTTTTTCGTGACCTGGGGGTAAGGCTTCCTTTTTCAGACTTTCAGTGCGGCGTGCTTCGCGAACTAAACATCTGTCCCGCCCAACTCCACCCGAACGGCTGGGCATGCATGCAAGCCTTCTCTGTCCTATGTACTGGTTTACTGTTAACCCCAACCCCAGCGTCTTTCCTCTTCTTTTTTCGTGCCTTGCCCCATCCCAACAAGAGTTGGATTTCTCTAATCCCTGTAAAAGATAAACAGCTATTCGCCCCCTTCAACTCCTCTTACAAGGATTTCAAATCCAACTTCTTCAAAGTCGCTATACGCGAATGATGAGTCGTTATTCCTTGAACTATATTTAGTTTATTTCACTTAAATAAACCAGGAAATTGTGTTTAATTGTCTGTTATTTCCCCGTTTTCCGAATTCTGCTTAATTTGGTCGAAAATTCGTAATTGTGCTAATTTGGATTTTTTGAGCTGATTAAGTGCATTTCTGGTTGCAGGGAAGTTGTGGAAACGTCATCTGGAGCATTAGGATATGGCGTGGCACATTCAAAGGCTCAAAATTTAGTCATTTAGATTCTTATTAAAGTTGTAATTTCGTTTTCTAGAAGCCTTTGATTACAATTAGGTGTTTTGGACCCTTTTAGGGGCATTTTTGTAAAAAACCAATTGTGGGGGCCATGTGGCATCTCTTTAG
>NW_014542469.1:129661-131471 GCF_000741045.1 Vigna radiata var. radiata | reverse complement strand
TGGGACCGTTCGGTCTTCATGCTTTGTCCATTTATTTCAGTGTTTTCAAGTATGTTTGGTTGCTTTTAATTTTCAGTTTTAATTTAATTTAATTTTCCTTGCATAAACCTTTCGCGCGGTCGGTCCAAATATTTTTCCGAGGGCCGGCCTAAATTCCCCCTCTACTGGACCGACCATCCCAAACAAGTCATTTCTTGGAAGAAGTCCGATATGACTGACGATGAGTTAGAGGTGATACGCCAAATCGATCAGCTGCCTCGCAAGACCTCCTCTCGCAAACTCATCGAACTCATCGGATCCGATTCTGACACTCTACGTACTAGAGTGTTCGGTAAGTTCTTTTATATTTTGGAAATATCGACCGGTCATTATTAACTTGCTAAGTTTGCGCTTTCCTTGCAGATTTCTTCGGTGGCATGGAGAAACATCAAGCCTTTGCCCGAGCTTTGGCCCGCAAGAACCAACGCAGCGGGCATGTTACTGTTCCTTCCTCATCTGCCGCAACACCTTCGAGTTCTGCACCCCCTCCACCGTTAAGTACCTCCAAGGTAGATGACTCTAAGCCGATCGTCATTTCCTCCGCACCGAAGACTAAAGGAAGAAAACGCTCTTCCCAAGAAAAGACCCCTTCTCCAACGAAAAGGAAAAGGAACTCCGGCCCCCTCCCATCTGGTCCCTTTGACCCGAACCTCCACGTGTCTGACCGTCTCGTGTTCAATCTGACTCCGGAAGAACGAGGCTTATGACTCCGGAAGACCCCTTCTTGCTTTCAAAAAGCTAACGCCCTCGGAGGCTTATGACATGGCCTACGAACTGTTCTCCCGAGCCGGCGTCTGCCTAAACTATGCCGCAGGGACCACCAAACCTCTCCTAGTGTCCGAACTTGAGATTTCCAACACAAAATTGGAAAAAGCCCAGAAGGACATCGCTCTGCTTACCGAACGACTCGAGAAAGCGAACAAACAAGCAGAGGATGATCGGGCGAAAGCTGCTGCCTCCCTCCTGGAGTTCCAAAATGAGACAAAACGCCTTCAGCAATCAGTGGACTCCTTAACTATCAGCCTTCAGCAATCTTCCAATCAAGTCAAACAATTAACTTCCGAGAAAGCTGCTGCCATTGCCGACCGGGACAAGTCATTGGCCGATTTTGCTGCTTTGGAGGACGAATTTTGTGAAGAGCGCCAACGGGGGTTTGAGCAAGGAATCGCTCAATGCCACTACTTCTTCTAGTCACCCTTAGAACACGAAGGCTTTGACATTATGAAGATTTTAGTGGACGGGCAACTCGTTGATATTTCCTCCCAATTCCCTGCCGAACCTGTTGGCGTACCCGATCAGGCGGACCCGACCGACGCTCTCCAGGCTTCCCAACTTGCTCCCCCTCTAACGAAGTTACCAAGGATTAGATGCTAGCTCCTTGTTTTCCTTTTGCTGCTTTGTAATTTGTATTTGCACTTCGTTTGTACTGAACTTGTCGCGTACCTTTACTTTTACTTCGCAATTATTTCGTATTTACAATTTGCAATTATCATATTTCTGCAATTTGTATTTTGCCGACCGACGTACTTATTTATTCCTGAACGCCCTTGTATCTATGTTTGACAATCAACGCTTTCCCCAATTCTTCTAAGTTAAAGGAAGTCATTTTCCTGACTTCGTTGGTGCGCCGGAGCGTTCCCCCTCCTTACACTACCGATCGGGAGGAACGCCGGAATGTTCCTCCTCCTTCCTTCCTTTTTCACCGAACGGGAAGTCATTTTCCTGACTTTCCCTAATTCTTCTAAGTTAAAGGAAGTCATTTTCCTGACTT
>NW_014542469.1:108359-129286 GCF_000741045.1 Vigna radiata var. radiata | reverse complement strand
TTCCTCCTCCTTCCTTCCTTTTTCACCGAACGGGAAGTCATTTTCCTGACTTTCCCTAATTCTTCTAAGTTAAAGGAAGTCATTTTCCTGACTTCGTTGGCACGCTGGAGCGTTCCCCCTCCTTATACTACCGATTGGGAGGAATGCCGGAACGTTCCTCTTCCTTCCTTTTTCACCGAACGGGAAGTCATAATTAAGTAATAATGAAATGCCTCATATCATTCAACTCATGGTTTCGTAAGTACATGCTTAACTGTGACACAAAAAGAAATGTTTTAACTGAAGTACAATTTGAGATGAGATATATTCCATGTATTTGGAATCGGCTTCCCGTCCAGACGCTCCAGTCGGTAAGCCCCGTTATTCAAACTTTCACATATTCTGAATGGCCCCTCCCAGCTGGCCGCCAATTTTCCGTGAACCTTCTCCCTCCGAGCTTCCCCAACCTTCCTCCAGACTAGATCGCCTTCGACTAAAAGCCTTGGTCGCACCTTAGTGTTGTATCTTCGCGCGACCAACCTTTTTAGTGCCTCTGCCCGGACCGCTGCAGCTTCCCTTCTTTCTTGCAACACGTCCAGGTTTCCCCTCAGACCTTCTTCATTCGCCCCCGAGTCATTCACCTGTCTTCTCAGTGTTTCCTCGCCCACCTCGACCGGCATCATCGCGTCCGTCCCATAGGTCAGGTTGAACGGGGACTCTCCTGTTGCATCGTGGGGGGAACATCGATACTCCCATAGGACCGATGGTAACTCATCAACCCAAGCACCCTTTGCCTCGCCCAACCTTCTCTTCAACTCTTGTATGATTATTTTATTTATTGCCTCCGCCTGGCCGTTCGTCTGGGGGTGCTCAACCGAACTGGTGACATGAGTTATGCCCCACTCCCGATAAAAAGCTTCCAATCTTTTATCTATGAATTGTCGGCCGTTATCCGTAATGAGTGTTTTGGGCAGCCCGAACCGGCAAATGATCTTCCATACAAATTTCTGAACTTGGGTGGCAGAAATCTTGGCCAAAGGTTCAGCCTCCACCCATTTGGTGAAGTAGTCCACTGCTACCAGCAAAAACCTCATCTGAGACCGTCCGGTAGGCAGGGGTCCAACAATGTCCATTCCCCACTGGGCGAACGGCCAAGGGGACATTATGCCTTGCAACTCCACTGCTGGCCCATGGAAAACGTTCCCGTGTTTTTGGCAGGCTTCACATTTTTGGACGAACGTCATGCAGTCTTTCTCTAACGTCGGCCAGAAAAGTCCTGCCCTCAGCACTCTTGTCCGTAAAGTTCGCCCACCCGTATGTCTCCCGCATACCCCCTCATGCAACTCCTTCATTACATATTCCGCTTCCCTCTCCAGCAAACACTTCAATAAAGGAGTGACGTAACCCCTCCGGTAGAGCTCATCGCCGATCAAGCAATACCGAGCGATCTTCTTGGTCTCCTCGGTATTCAAGGTTTCCCCATCATCTTGCTTCTGAATCAACTGTATTATGTCGTCCTTCCAGGTACTCGTTATTCCCCCGGTAGTAATGGCGCAGCATTCTACCGTCGGCTTGGTTATTACCTGTTTGATTACCGAAGACAATCCTCCTTTTGTGACTCCGCTGGCCAGCTTCGACAATGTATCGGCTCGGATGTTCTCCGATCGGGGAACGTGCCGCAATGTGAACTCCTTGAAGCTTGAGGCCAATTGCTTAGCCTTGTGAAAATATTGCAACAAGAGGTCATCCTTTACCTGGAATTCCCGTTCATCTGCCCTTCGACCAATTGGGAATCTGTTTGACATTCCAGCCGACCCACCGCCAGGTCCTTTGCCAATTCCATCCCGGCCAGCAAAGCCTTATATTCGGCTTGGTTGTTGCTGACTTTGAATTGGAACATCAACGATTGTTCCACCAGTATCCCATTGGGTCCTTCTAAGACCACCCCCGATCCTCCTCCCCTTCGGCTAGATGAACCATCAACCGAAAGTTTCCAACAGAATCCCTCCTCTTCAGGGAGTAGATCAACTGCAAAATCTGCCAAGTGTTGACCCCGTACCGACCCCCTCGGTTCGTACCTCAATCCAAACTCCGATAGCTCGACTGACCACCCTATCATCCGACCCGCCAAATCTGGTTTTCGTAGGATCTTAGCTATCGGGTAGTCCGTTCGTACCACGACTTGGAACCCTTGGAAGTATGGCCGCAACCGCCGAACGGCATAAATTAGGGATAGGGCCACCTTCTCCAGCTGTTGATACCTTACCTCTGCTTCCTTCAAGCTTCTGCTAACGAAGTACACCAGTTTGAATTGCGGAACTTCCTGTACCAGGGCTGCGCTAATGGCCCCCTCCGAAACTGCCAAGTAGATCTACAGTTCGTGACCAGGCTCCGGCCGGCCCATTACGGGGGGCCGGGTAAGAACCTCCTTTATACGTTTGAAAGCCTCCTCGCTCTTCTCATCCCAACATTCCTGTGCGGTCTTCTTCATGGCCTTGACGATCGGCTTTGACCGACCGGCCAGATGAGGGATGAACCGCGACAACAACGTCAACCGCCCTATCAACCTCTGAACCTCTTTCACCGTCCGGGGACTTCTCATCTCCAACACCGCCTTACACTTGTCGGGATTTGCTTCAATTCCCCGAGCGGTCAACATGAAGCCCAGGAATTTCCCCGCCCTTACCCCGAAGGTACACTTAGCGGGATTTAGGCGCATATCAAACTTTCGAAGCTACCCCATGACCTCTTTCAAATCCGCGAGATGCTCCTCAATCGACCGGCTCCTCACCACCATATCATCGACATACACCTCCATGCACCTGCCTATTTGACCCTGGAAGACCTTGTCCATTAGTCTTTGGTATGTAGCCCCTGCGTTCTTCAAACCGAACGGCATGACCTCGTAACAAAAGGTTCCTTGCTCGGTAATGAAAGCGATTTTGTCGCTATCCGGCCAGTACATAGGTATCTGATTATATCCCGAATAGGCGTCCAGAAAACTCATCACCTCATATCCGGACACCCCGTCTACCAACGCGTCAATGTTTGGTAAGGGGTATGTATCCTTCGGGCAAGCTTTGTTCAGATCGGTAAAGTCAATGCACATTCTCCACTTACCGCCGGACTTCTTAACCATGACCACATTGGCCAACCAAGTGGTGTACTTGACTTCTCTGATGAATCCGGCCTCGATTAACTTCCCCACCTCTTCACCTACCGCCCTTCTCTTCTCCATACCTAACCTCCTCTTCTTCTGAGATACCGGTCGCGCATCTCGAAATATAGACAACCTGTGTGAAATAACATCAGGATGGATTCCTGGCATGTCTGATGCAGTCTAGGCGAATAGATCCTTCTTTTCCACCAGCACCCCCTCCAACCTTTGCCTCTCGTCCTCCTGAAGGTCCTTGCCGACCATTGTCACCCGGTCTTCATTTTCCAGGAGACATGGCTGGACTTCTCCCATCGGTTCCACCCGGTCGGTGGTGTCTTCTCTTGGGTCCAACTCTGCAGCCGATACTGCCGAACGGGTCTCGCACACCCTATGCCTTGGGGGTTGCACCTTTAGCCCCGCTGCATAACACTCCCTTGCTACCTTCTGATCGACTCTGACCGTCCGGATTGTGCCGTCGTCCGCTGGATACTTCATCGCTAAGTGTGGGGTAGACACTATTACTCCAAACGCATTAAGACATGGTCGTCCCAACAGCACGTTGTAAGAAGTCTCCGCCTCTACCAGCAGGAAGCGCACTCTTAGCTCTTTTGCCCCCGCCTCCGTTCCTAAGCTCACCCTTAGGTCCACGTATCCCCTTGTATCAACCCGTTCTCCTGCGAATCCCAAGATCTGCTCGTTGAATGGCATTATCGACCCGTCCGGTATTTCCATCTGCTGAAAGGTTTTCCAGTACAGGATATTGGCCGAACTTCCCTGATCGATCAACACCTTTCCCATACTGTACCGAGCGATGATAGCCGTTATGACCATGGGGTCATCCTGGTATGGGTCCGGTGCATGGAAATCCTCATCCGAAAATGTTATGGATGGCATGGTTCTTCTGTCGATCCCCACTTTGTTCACGCTATGCAAGTTTCTCAAATGCCGCTTTCGGGCGGCCGAGGACGCCCCTCCTCCAGCAAACCCGCCCGAAATGGTATTTATTACTCCTCTCAAAGGCCTATCTCCACTTCCCTCGCCCTCCGTCCGTTCGGCGGTCGGTTGAGCCCTCTGGCCGACCGGTAATTGACCTCTGTGCCTTCCCGTGGCCCCTCTCGGGTTAGGATTCTCCCTACGGACAAACTCCCTCAGGTGCCCAGCCTGTACCAAACTCTCTAACTTGTCCCTCAACGTGACACAATCCTCTGTAGAATGTCCCATGTTCTGATGATAACGGCAATGCTTACTCTCATCTGCTCCCCGAGGGGTCGGGGACCGTGCCACCGTCAGCAGATTAGCCCTTACGGCTTCCTCCAGGACTCTCACCCTCGGGGCACTCAACGGAGTGTGATGGAAATACTGTTGCCCTCTTTGTACCTCCGCCCCTCGCTTCACCGTCATCCTATGTTCCCCTCCGACCGACCGTTTTTCTCCTCTTCGGTCCCGCCCTGACTTCTCCCTCGTTATTCCTTCTTCCCCCTGATCGTTGCGATACGACCTCCCCTCCTCTATTCGTATAAACCCTACCAGCTTATTCTGCAGCTCACCCATAGACTGGGGTTCCTCCTCGTACAGATAATCTACGAAAGGACCGGGTCTAAGCGCTGTTGTAAGCGCGCTTACTATCAGCCGTTGGTCTACGTTCCGCACCTGCCGAGCGGTTCGGTTGAAGCGCTCCATGAACCCTTTCAATGACTCTTCCCGCCCTTGTTTCATCCTGACAAGGGTCGTATAAGTCAAACCTCGCGAACGGTTTGAAGCGTACTGCTGGCTAAACAACTACCTCAAGGTAACGAACCAATTAATGCTTCGAGGTGGCAGTGAGTGAAACCAATCCAAAGCTTCATCCTTCAAGGACAAAGAGAATACCCTGCACCAGACCAGCTCATTGGATGAATAGACTGCCATAGCATCTACGAACGATCTCAGATGCTTCACCGGATCCGACGTGCCTCCATACTTCTCGACCCACGGGAAAACCTTATTCTGCGGCATTACTGCCCCCAGGACGTTATGAGTGAACGGGTGCAACCCCTCAGCCTGATCGAACTGGTCTTCATCCTCCCAAATCTCTTCGCACTGCGGATTCTGCCTTGCGGGCTCCCTATGCCCCTCCGGGTTTTCCTGGTCGCGCCCTATGTTTTCCCCACCTCTGCCCCTTCCCCTTCCTTGACCGTCTCTCCCCCTCCCTCTCCCGTTTAACCCCTCTCCTCTACCGATTCCCCTCCCGTTCGGCCCATCCCCCCGACCAACCCCTCTTCCTACTGGCCCTTCCCCCCGGCCAGTCCCTCTCCCTGCTGGCCACTCCCCCCGGCCAGTCCTTCTTCCTCGACCTCCTCCTACAATTTCCCCTCCAACAGCCTCTCCCACCTCCTCCACCGATGGCCGCCGACTGACCTCCTCATCCCCAGAGTGGATCGTTTGCACATTCACCGATTGCACCGAAGCTCCTACCACCACGTTCTCTCGCTCTGCTCGCAGAGCCGCTATCTCCGCCCTCATTTCCTGCATCTGTCTCTGCATCTCCTGCAGAACTTGCAACTGTAATTGCTCAGCCATTGTGTTCGTTTCTGGGTAAATCACGATTTCGGGCCCCACGGTGGGCGCCAAATGTTTCGGTGTTAGAGCTCGAGACCGAACCAACCCACTAGTCCTGCTTCCGACCGTCCGACCTGTTCGTCCTAACGGTATATTGTAGGGATCAACCGGGAGGTCCTGCAAAAAGAACACTCTGACGCCCAAGTCAGATAGTAGATCAGCTAACTGGACCGATTTAGATTGGATTCAAACTTACTTTACCTGTCCTGCTGTTCCTATTTATAGACTGCGTATTCGTAACTGACCATTAATTTCATTGATTTGCCATGCCTTCCGTTACATCTCCATCAAAGCCCATTAATGCTTCTTCAACCCCACATCTGCTTGATCCACACCGTCCGGCCCTAGGTCGCCTTCGCCCCCTGCAACCTTGACAGCCGGCCCGACCGGGCTTCCTCCACTGCGCTCAACCCGACCGACTCGACCGACCCTCCTCCACTACAGATACTATGTTAAAAAATAAATTTTAAACTTAAATCAACCTTAAATGAACCATATCACTGTAGACACCAACATAGGAAAAGAAAAAGAGAGGAAAATAAGAGTAAATTTAGATATATGAGTTTTTTTTTTTTTTTCCCTAAAACGATCTAAGTTTGGTTAAAAAAAAATCACCTTACAATGTGGTAAAATGACTTGCAATCCAAAGTCAATATTTTAAATTCGAAGAACTTACAGCGAGATGTAACTGGAATGAGGAATAACCAAAATTATCATGTCATATTATTTCCAACTATACGTAACTCAAGAGTAATATGTAGTAAAAGACTCAAAAAACATGTATCCATTAATGTTTGTCCTCCTTATGAATGCCTTTAGGAGGAACCTTTGAATCAAGTTCTTTGGGAATGGACCTCTCCATTGACCTATAAAGATGACACAAACTATGTTACAACATAAGCATTGAGACACTCTTACTAGTACGACAAGATTACACGTTTAAAGCATTATTTTATTACGCAAAGTGCGTAGGGGTTTTTCTATGAATTCTCTGACCTCAAAAAGGTAAATAACAAAAATACCCACAAAGCAGATAAAGGAAACAATACTTTCAAATATCCAAATCTGGCAAAACAGATTTCATGGACACATTTCGATAATCCAAGTGGCAATAAATTTCAATCAGCACAAACATCTTAGTCATTGTAGAATTCAATTTTCATTTTTAAATAATCAGCACATTTCAACAGTTTCAGGGGCCAATAGATATGACGTCCTATGAGCTCACTAGCCAATTTCAACTAATCCATTGATCAGTCAACTGATCATATCCGATTCATGAAGGATTTGTTATCTCTCTGAGGCAGAATATGATCGAAGACCATTCTCCAATCGCAGTGATATTGGTCAAGGATAGCTTTGCGCACCCAGAATCAGTCACTAGTTACAGGTAGTGACCATTATCCCAAACAATACAACTACTTGATCAAAATGCGCATAAATAATCATGTGTCTGTGCAATCCTTGCAATGCATGACTCAACCCTTATTTTCATTCCATTATTCATCAAACAAATCTTGACATATCATAATCATTGAAATGATCAAACATGGCAATCTACGCTTCCACATGTTTTTTTATCATCTTACCCACAAATCAATGACTCATTAAAGCAAACATATTCTTCCGGAATCATTCCATACAGGTTCTTTCTTTAATATTTAAACATCATACTATAACAAGTACAATATATATCATAAATATTATTATTGTTGTAAATACTTAAGGTGTGCTATTTTGGGATCTGTTAATACTTACCCTACAACTTCAAATAATATATACAGACACATACCATGCTCATTTTTCCCATTTTGCCTATTCCTGCAAACCTCACCTTACAAGCCGGTTTTATAGGATTAAGTTAGGCTTAAAGTCCACTTCTTAACATGGTATCAGAACTATAGTTAGAGCCTATCCCAGTGATATTTGCTGTTTGTTGGGCATATTGTTCTATCCGCTATCAGTCCGTTATAGGACCATCCATTAGTGTCTAGTCTCATGCTTGAGATGATGTCTATACCTAGGCGTGAGGGGGGTGTGTTAGAAATCCCACATCGACTAGAGATAAGACCAATTTATAATACATAAGTAGGTGCAAATCTCACCTTACAAGCCGGTTTTGTGGAGTTGAATTAGACTTAAAGTCCATTTCTTAAAATATTATTAGTATTCTTATTGTTGTAAATACTTAAGGTGTGCTATTTTGGGATCTATTAATACTTACCCTACAACTTCAAATAATATATACAGACAAGTACCATGCTCATTTTTCTCATTTTGCCTATTCCTGCTAATTGGATTTTAAAGGAGTTAAATCTTAGCCATACTGTTTTCTCTCGTAAATTAATTATTCACACTGCACCTACCTGCTCATGATAGAATTACATCTCACACAACTGCGTGCATACCAAAATAGCCACTCTGCATTGGAATTAATAGATTATACTTTCAGTAACTAATCACTTCTTAGTCCCTTTTACTAGACACCACTCCCTCTTAGTTCAGCATCAAAAATCAGCAGCAGCATCATTGCAAAGCACAAATGAATGTTCCCAGTTGCCATCAGTTCCATGCTCTCTCTCCTCGCTAACACACTAACCCCAAAGCACATTCTTAGTAATCAGAACACAGCCCATTTGACTAATGCAAGGCTCAAAACATTACTACCACATCGGCTTATATGAAGGATTACATCCCATAGAACTCACTATGTCAGAATGTTTATAGAAATGCCAAGTCACGATATTTCCTTACATAGAATAAGTTAGTTATTAAAATTGGTAGATTGTTATTTTCGTTTTGTAATTTCCTTTGCCTACAAATCAGAAGTACCCTGTGATTGTAACTAATTCTGATTGTAACTTTTCCTTTTGATGGTTCAGCCACCTTCCCCACCACCACAGTTCCCCCTTATAACCCCAACTCGTCCGACGCCCACACATGAAACTCAAAGTTCCTTTGGTTGGATCTTTAAAATTTCCCAATTTTTTATTATAACAATACACTAGAACCGAAACACCTTCAGGTAGCCTCTTTCTATATGGATAGACCAGCTCTCAATTAGTCACATCTGTTATAAAACTTAAATTAGAAAATTTATTGTTGGTTGGTATTCCTAGATAGCATTAATGGTTTTAGGTGGCAGAGACATCATGACTTATCTCTAGCATTTGAAAAGACAAAAACTTTTGATTTATCTCTGGCATGTCAAGAGGCAAACCTTTTGCCCATAAATACTTGTATCAGCTCATTCGAAATAATGCAAAGAAAAGAAAGCGTTTTTAGTAAAATCTGCCAATTCTTTTTGCCTTCTTGTTGTCAACAAATTGGCATCAGAGTGTGTGTAAGGTGAAAGAGAGAGAGGAGCGACTAAGAGAAAACGTCATGGTGTGCGCAGGCAGAGAGAGAGGAGCGAACTAAGAGTTTTGTTAGGTGGGTAAGTTGAGTGTAAACACCTGAGAGAAATGGCAGGTCTAACCAATGGCATCCCGCTACCCAAGTTAACAAAAGATGTTAACTATGACAATTGGAAGGTGCAAATAAAAGCCCTTCTCGGCTCCCAAGATAACTGGGATGTGGTCGAGACTGGGTATGAGGAACCGGCAAGTACAAATGGATATTCAAATGCTCAGTTGAACACGTTGAAGGCCATTCGAGCTAAAGACAAGGCGGCTTTGAATCTGTTATACCGAGCTGTTGACAAATCCGGCTATGAGAAGATAGCAAATGCAAAATCTTCCAAAGAAGCATGGGATATACTCGAAAAGGCAAACAAAGGAGACGAACGAGTGAAACAGGTCCGACTTCAAACCCTTAGGGGCGAGTTGGAAAACATGAGGATGAACGAGTCCAAAAGCGTATCTGAGTTCATTACTCGGGTGGAGACCGTGGTGAACAAACTGAAACAGAATGGTGAGAATCTTTCATCAAACCAAGTTGTTGAAAAAATTCTAAGGTCATTGAGAGATGATTTCGAGAATATCGTATGCGCAATAGAGGTGTCAAAGGATCTATTAACGCTCACCGTTGAAGAGCTTGCTGGGTCCCTGGAAGCACATGAGCAAAGACGGAAAAGCAAGAGGGGGGAGTCCCTTGAACAGGCTCTCCAGGCAAAGGCAACAATAAAAAAGGATAATGTGTTTTATGCTCAAAGTACCAGAGACCAAGGAAGAGGCAAAAGCCAAGGTGGTAGAGGAAAAGGAGAACGAAGAAATGAGCAAGTCGGCCAACAAAACTAGCGTGGCCGAGGTCAGGCCCGAGGTGGTCGAGGTCAGACTCGGGGTGGTCAGACAAACACAAACAACATTTAATGCTATAACTGTGGGAGGTATAAGCATCTTGCCAAGGATTACTACTCGGTAAAATGCTATAACTGTGGAAAGATGGGCCATATTTCCAAAGATTGTAGGTCTGAGAAGAAAATTGAGGAGCCAACAAACTTCCTTGCCGAGAAAGAAGATGAAGGATTGTTGCTAGTGACAAATATTCCAGAAACCGAGGTCAAACCGAGCTCTTCTAATAATTCGGTTTGGTACTTGGACACCGGCGTAAGTAACCATATGTGTGGCGACGAGAGTTTATTCAAAGTACTTTCAAAGGTGGAATCCAGATTTGTTTCTTTCGACGATGCTTCAAAAGTAACTGCCAAAGGTCAAGGAACAATCTGGTATCAACAGGAAAATGGGCGAATCGGAGAGATCAGAGATGCATACTATGTACCCGATCTCAAAAGCAACATATTGAGCATGGGACAGATAATGGAGAAGGGGTACTCAGTTCTGATGAAGGACCGAGAATTACAACTAAGAGATAAACTCGAGAAGTTCATCGCCCAAGTAGAAATGAAGAAAAATCGCATGTACAAACTTGAGTTGAAAATAGTTCAAGATAAATGCATGCAACTTGATATGGAGGACGAGGCCATGAAGTGACATTTGATGTTCGGTCATCTTCACTTCGGAGGGTTGACCGAGTTGGTGAAAAAGGAGATGGTGCTCGGACTGCCTAAAATGGAATTCGAAAAGAGGTTCTGTGAAGAATGTGTGATCGGAAAGCAAGCGAGGACTTCTTTCCCGCGAAGCTCTGAGTACCGAGCAAAGAAGCAGCTTGAACTGATCCATACTGACTTATGTGGGCCAATAACTCCAGAATCATTTAGTGGTAAGAGATACTTCATCTCTTTCATTGATGATTTCTCAAGGAAGACGTAGGTTTACTTTCTGAAGGAGAAGTCAGAAGTGTTTGAAACTTTCAAGAAGTTCAAAGTGATGGTAGAGAAAGAAACAAACAAAGTCATCTAATGTTGAAACATGGAATTAAGCGTTTCTTAAAGGCTCCATATTCTCTGCAGCAAAACTGTGTAGTAGAACAAAAGAATCGAACCATTCTCGACATAGTTCGATCTATGTTGAAAGGGAAGAGTATGCTGAAGAAGTTTTGGGCAGAAGCAGTGCAATGCGCAGTCTATGTGCAAAATAGATGTCCACATGCAAAGTTGGGAAAGAAGACGCCTCAGGAGATTTGGAGTGGTGTGAAGCCGAGTGTCTCTCATCTAAAGGTGTTCGGTAGCGTGGCCTATGGGCAAGTACGAAGTCAGCACAAGACAAAACTTGAAGATCGGAGCAAGAAGTACATATTTATCAGGTATGATAAAAATTCTAAAGCATATAAATTGTTTGATCCTGTTAACAAGAAAGTAGTGGTGAGTCGAGATATTTAGGTGGAGGAAACGAAGGAATGGTGCTGGTGTAACCTGGTCGAAAAAGAAACTAGCTCGGAGATTTTTGTACTTTCAACAACAACCACCGAGTCCTTAGATGAAGAAACACAGCCTCGACAGCCTAGGATGATAAGTCTACAAGAAATATACGACACTACAAATGAAGTTCATGTTGTATGTCTTCTGGCCGACTTTGAAAACCTGAGTTTTGAGAAAGTTGTCTAAGAAGAGAAGTGGAGAACAGCCATGATGAGGAGATTGGAGCAATTGAACGCAACAAAACTTGGAAATTGACCGACCTTCCTGAAGGAGCTTGACCCATTGGAGTAAAATGGGTGTACAAAAAGATGAATGTTGAGGGAGAGGTTGAGCGTTATAAGGCTCGACTTGTGGTAAAGGGCTATAGACAAAAGGAGGAGATAGACTATGATGAAGTATTTGCTCCTGTCACGAGAATGGAGTCAATCCGACTCCTGATCTCGTTAGTTGCTCAGAACAAATGGCAAATTCTACAGATGGATGTGAAGTCGGCCTTTCTAAATGGAGTGTTGAAAGAGGAGGTGTACGTCGAGCAACCACTCGGGTACATGAAGAGAGGAGATGGGAAGAAAGTGCTGAGATTGAAAAAGGCCCTCTATGGACTGAAGCAGGCTCCTCGTGCATGGAATGAGAAAATTAATGGGTATTTCAAGAAAACTGGGTACGAGCAATGTCCGTACGAACATGCTTTGTACACAAAGAAATCAAAAAAGGATATGATGGTAGTTGCTCTCTATGTCGACGACCTCATATTCACCAGAAGCAACACAAAGCTAATTAAGGAGTTTAAAGAGGCAATGGAAAAAGAGTTTGAGATGACATACTTAGGCCTGATGAAATATTTTCTTGGCCTAGAAGTGAAGCAATCGGAAGAAGGGATTTTTATATCCCAAGAAGGGATTTTCCTCGTAAGACCTCGTCGCAGAAGATTTCACACCCGACTACCTTGGTCCTTCCATAGAATAAGTTAGTTATTAGAATTGGTAGATTGTTATTTTCGTTTCGTAGATTCCTTTTCCTACAAATCAGGATTTTGATTTGTATGTTTCTTGTAATGGTTATACATAGCCTTTCGAAGGAATGAAAAAGGGGCTTGAAATCAAATATCTGTTTCATTTCTCCTCTTAGCCATCAATTAAGGAATAAAACACATAACACACATTCATACTAATCAATAAGTTTTCTTAAAAAAACAAAACCCCTAAAATGTTTACTCAACGATTTACGACGTTCAATATCACATAAAATTTCGCTCCTCCAAAACCAAAATTCCAATTCAGTCTTTCTTTTATGAGTAGCCGAAAAAAAAACTCAAACTTTAATTAAAACTAAGAAGAAAGAGAGTAAAAGTACTGACCTGGAAGAGGCAGCAGATTCTTCTTCAAGCCAGTTGCGAATGTGCTTGACGTTCCGGCGGAAGATGGAGGCAGATTGCTTGACGTCACTCCTGAGCAAAAGCACAACGGCGCCTACACCCGCAGCGGTCAGCACGAAATTCGTCAATGCCATGCCTTCGCTTTGCACTCAACACACGACTTAGGATGCGGCTTTTATGCCTCGCAGGTTATAACCACCTAGACAAAGATTTCCTTATTTAGTTCCTATTTTGCGCCATCTCATGGTCAAAACATAAATTCTTAATTTTACAATAAAATCAAAAAGAGTTTTAACTTTTATTCATTGTTAATCTATGTTGTTCTTATACTATAAATTAGTTAAAAAATATTTGTTGATATGGTTTTTAAGACAATTACTACAAAAATACCCAAACTTATTATGATGATGGTTTAAAAAATTTGTGATGATTTTTAATTAAATGATAGAGAAAAAAATTATATCATAGTGTAAATACTATATTTTTTGAAATTTATTAGTTTATTATAATTATTTATAAAAATATCAAAACAATCCAATTAAGTATGTTAAGTAAAAAGATTATAGGTTTAAATCTTTTTTGGTCCCTAAGTTAGATTTGATACATTTTTCATATCATAGGAACTAAAGGTTGATATTTTTAAAAGCGGGAACTAAATTGAACATCAGAATTTAACTTAGAGACAAAAAAGAGTTTAAACCAAAATTATATTTAAATTTATCCTTAAATTTAAAGGTCATTTTAAATTGATTATTGAAAAAGATATTGCGACAACATTTTTTTTTATAAAATCATAAAACTAATTTTAATAATTCAATATTAAATTAAAAAGTATATTAAATTATTTAGTTAAAAACCAAAGAAAACAAGTGTAGGATAGTTCTTTTTAAATTGATTATGAGAAAGATATTTCGAGAACGTGTTTTTCTTAATAAAATCATTTTGCAACTATATTTAATAATTCAGTATTAAATTAAAATGCAAATTAAATTATTTGGTAAAAGTATAAAGAAAGAAATTGTGAGATGTTTTTGTCACCTTTGGAGCTTTGGATTTGTTCTCACATATGGTGTCACTATTTTGACCTCAACTCCATTGAGATAATACCGTTAGATGAATCATTGCATTTGAGGTAGTTAATGCAAGTTAAAGGAGGAAGAGAATTTTAATTTCCTTTGGCCTCAACTCCCAGACAATGTAAAACTATTTGGTGTACCAAAATAACCTACAAGTCAAGGGCTAAGGGGAACAAGGGTTCATCTTTAGAACCTCAATTTCGTTCCTATAAGTGGTGTCAAATGTTTTAATCTTAATTTGTTGAGATAAATCATTAGTATAAATCATGCATTTGAGGTATTTGTTGATAAGGAGAGCAATATGAGTGTTGAACCCAATATCTGATGTGTTTAGTTTTTGGATGACAACACATTGATTGTAACAACACATTGATGTTGTCACACTAGTGTAGAAAGGACTTTAGACGTCTGTTATTTTGGGCTTTTAACGTCTGATTTTTGTTCGACATCTATACGGGTGACGTTAATGAGACGTCGGACCTATATAGGTCAGACGTCTATATAGAAGTCCGATCCATACAGGTCCGACATCGCTAAGGTTGCTCCTGACTAATGGTGATTTGAGTTTGCACATTTATATTTTAGTTGAAGAGAATGTATTGTATATTTTTTTTATATGATGGTTTTAAAAACGTAGTGGAGAGAATTGGAGAGTACAAAACGCAAGAAATCGTCGCCAAAGAACGCTGCCCAAGGACACGAGAGTAACTACACCAAAACACAACAAAACGCATTTTAATCGGTTCAAATGAAAGATAATGCATCAAAGAGTGATGTAATCGGAGTAAAACTAATTTAAAACAGTGCAAAACTGAGAAAATGTACCTGAAAAGCGTAACCCATAGAGAGAAAACGCGACGAAGATGATGAACAATGAGTGCGCATAAAGACTGTCTCGCAATCACAGTGTTTTAATGCCGACATTTAGAAGTCGGTTCCCCTATAACAGACGTCTAAAGGGCTTTAGAAGTCGGTTCCCCCCATAACAGATGTCTAAATGAAGTCAAAAAGTGACTTTTTAAATTTCTAGGTTTAGGGTTTAGACGTCAGTTCCCCCAATAACAGACGTCTAAAGGGCTTTAGAAGTCGAAGTGGCGGGATCAGACATCTAAATGGAGTCAAAAAGTGACTTTTTAAATTTTTGGGTTTAGGGTTTAGACGTTGGTTCCCCCAATAACTGACGTCTAAAGGGCTTTAGAAGTCGGAGTGGCGGGTTCAGACATCTAAATGGAGTCGAAAAGTGACTTTTTAAATTTTTGGGTTTAGGGTTTAGACGTCGGTTCCCCCAATAATAGACGTCTAAAGGGCTTTAGAAGTCGAAGTGGCGAGATCAGACGTCTAAATGAGTCAAAAAGTGACTTTTTAAATTTTTTGGTTTAGGGTTTAGACGTCGATTCTCCCAATAACTGACGTCTAAAGGGCTTTAAAAGTCGGAGTACCAGGATCAGACGTCTAAATGGAGTCGAAAAGTGACTTTTTAATTTTCTGGGTTTAGGGTTTAGACATTAGTTCCCCCAATAATTGACGTCTAAAGGGCTTTACACTAGTGCAGAAAGGGCTTTAACGCTTTGTTCTTTTGGGTTGATTTTACTGTTAACGGAGAATTGCAAAGACGGATGGAGGATTAAGCTCGTGTTCTCATCAGTTGATTTGCGCTGATTTGCGATCAAATAAATCAGCTGATTTGCGGGATAGCACTGTTGAACCCATCCCGCAAATTTGAGAAGATTTGTGGCGATTGTTAGGGCAAAGACGTATATACCCCTGTACGAAAAATACACTTTCAACAGCAACCTAATAATACATGAAATTAATATTAAGCCACTATGCCTTGATAAGACAAAAGCCATGCACTGTGCTTTCACGAGTTTTGCAGTGGCTACCATGTGATGACCCTGCTCGGCGTGCATTTCTTTGTGTCACACAAAGCAAGCTTTTGCAGAGCAGTGCCGAGATTCCCTGCTTGACAAAACAATGCACTGCGTGAAAGGAGAGAATCCTGGCTGCCATCTTTGAATTTGAAAACAAAGTCTGACCACAACACCATTAATACAACTGTGCTTGGTAGATAAGTTTGGTGTGTATTAACTCATCCTGTGTTTACATAAAGAGGTAGCAAGTTTGAAGATATTCAGTTTGAGGAGCTTTGCGTCTGTTTGAGAGTGAGCAGTTGTGGACCAGGTAATCTATCCTTCCATTCTTTATGTGTTTGTTGCAGGTTCAAGCCATTTCCAACATCACCAAGACCGTTCGACGAGGAAGAATGGTGTTCATGATGATGAGGGAGTCCATGCAGCCAACCAAACGTGCAAGGAGGGGTTAAAGAAGTGAAGAAGAAAGTGGAACGAGAGGCAAACGGCGTGGTTCCAGCATTGTGAAAGTTTCAAACCAGGTTTATCCGGATATATTCATGGCGTATCCGGATCGAGGTTGCTGAAGATCTTGCATTAACGGTCTATCCGGATACAAGGGTGGCGAATCCGGATCCAACTCGTCGAACACCTTCCATTGACGACGATCCGGATCGACGTTCTCGCAAGCACTTGGCATATCCGGTTCCGTCTTCTCCAGCAAGTTCGGCGCTCTGGTTCGAGGTGGTCCTGGCGTAGTTTTCGGTTCCGTGGTGGAAGGACTTCGACGGAAGGTGTTTGGGTGCTGCCGGCGTCGTTTCCGGTTGAGTGGTACGTCACTGTTGTTGACGAGAAGGGCGCTGATGGAGGTTGGTCTGTGAGTGGTGTTCGGAGTGGTGTGTGAGTGGTGTTGGCGACGGTGGCTTTGGTGTCGACGAGAAGGGCGGTGGAGGTTGGTTCGTTGATGCAGCACTTGGTTCGTAGATGCAGCAGCAGCAACACAGAAACAAGGAGTTTAACATTTGGTTTTTTTTCCAGCAGCCTAGCCTAACCATTTGTATGTGTTGCAGGTTTTTTGTAAGCATAAGGTGCATTTCAGAGTCTAGGGAGGTGAAGTATTTTGTAAGGTAATTATGTTATGACTTAGACATTTGTTTGTTGTTCTTCTTTGAGGTGCTGAAACTGTTAGAATAACACCAATTTTTCTCATGTGCAGAAGTATTTAGCATCTTTGTAGAGGTTTGTGGACGTGATCATACAGTAAAGAGCAGGTTCTACGCATTTGTTGGTATAAATTTAATTTTCATTGTATTTGTTTATATTTTTGCTGAGATACAAATGTTTATTAGTTTGTGTTTGTAATGAATTCAGTTATAGTGTGGAAAGGAGTCCCTCCAATTACAACTTCCTAAAGTAAGTTGTGAAGGTAGATACTGTACTTTGTTTGGAATTTATAATTAACCATTATATGATATAAGATATTGATGTGCTTATTTTTTTACAGGTTGCTTTTGGAATTGTGACTAATTTACTACATAGTATTGGTCGAATTGTTGCTTCAAATCTTGGTTGAAAGGGTATTCAGCATTGCTTCAAATCTTGCTTCAAAGGATCATCAGTGTCTTCAAGAGGTATGTATGACATTGCTAATGAAAGTCTGGTTTTTGTACTGAACATGTTTAATGTATTTTGTATAATTATTATATGAATGTATGAATATATTTAATTAACATATTATTATATGAATATATCAATTTAATAGTACCGTTTATTTGAGTTTTGTTTTTGAAGTTGTTAAATTGTATATATTTGGTTATTAAATATATTGCAAGAAGAATTAGATTTATGAATATATATTATGTTTTTTGTATTTTTATAACTGATTATATGAATATTTTTTACGTATTATGTTTATTTAATGTAATAATGTATTATGTGAAAATTAATGTATAATATTTATTTAATGTATTATGTGAAATTTAATGTGTAATATTTATTTAATGTAACAATGTATAATAATTATTTATAATATTAAGATATGATGTATGAATGTATGACCAACTGTTTGTTTGATTAATATATGAATGTATGATTTTAATTATAGTATTTATATTTGGTTAAGTAAATATAGATGGAAGAAGAATTAGATTTATCATATTTGGATCGTGAAGATATAGATGATAATGTGCTTGGCGTAGACTTCAATATTATCTCAATTATACGAAGACACTTAGAAATAACGACTGCTTTGGCTTCGGTAACAATGTTATGCATTGTTGCACACGCATTGACTATATTGGAAATGTAATGGAGTGATTCTAGTAGTGTAAGTATTTCCCTACCAGAAAGAGATCGTCGTAGGGAGAAATTAATGTCATATCTTGTGCACACTAATCGGTGCCACGACATTATTAGGATGGGTCCAGAGGCATTTATTAATCTTTGTGAAAGACTAAGATCAACTGGGTTAGTTAAGGACAGCATTCGGTCCACAGTGGCGCAACAAGTGGCTTAATTTCTTCATATAATTGGCCATAATGTTAAGAATCGAAGTGTCGGTTTTTTCTTCCATCGATCGGGTTCGACGGTTAGCAGACACTTTCACAATGTGTTGGTTGTAGTTATAAGTTTGGAATCTGAATTTCTCATTCAACCCTCAAGAAATGAGGTTCAACCATATATCTTGAACAACAATCGATTTTACCCGTACTTTAAGGTACCGATTTAAAAACAGTTGTATAGTTTGTGTGATTAAGTTATGATAACAAATGTAGACTCTTATCATGTCTTCATATTTTTATGAGGATTGTTTAGGGGCCATAGACGGTACTCATGTTCGTGTAAAGGTTCCAAGATCTGATGCTCCGAGATTTCGAGGAAGAAAAGATTGGCCAACTCAAAATGTGTTCGCTGCGTGTGATTTTGACATGAAATTCACATATGTCCTTGCTGGGTGGGAAGGCACTGCATCGGATTCAAGAATTTTAAAAAATGCTCTTGATCGAGATGATCCGTTAGTTATCCCCCAAGGTCAGTGACCACATTACGATNTTNNNGNNTAAATAGCGATATATGTGANTANTGACTAATTAGATGTACATGTCCNAAAATGTAGGAAAATACTACCTCGGTGATGCTGGATTTATGTTGAAAAGCACAGTTTTGACTCCATATAGAGGCGTCAGATATCACCTTAAGGAATATACACGTAGAGGACCACAAAATGCACGCAAGTTGTTTAATCATCGACATTCATCGTTGAGAAATGTTATTGAAAGAACTTTTGGTGTGTTGAAAAAAAGATTCCCTATCATTGCAAGTGGCACTGAACCACCCTATGAATTGGAGACGATGACAGAGATTATCTTAGCATGTTGTATCTTACACAACTTCCTTCGTAGCGTGGATCATGATGACTAATTACTTGCCGAAGTTGATAATGAGTTGACTGAAAGAGAATAGCATAATGTTTCATCGTCTCAAGTTAGGGAAGAGGATCATAGGATGGGTAGTAGTATTAGGGATGCCATAGCAGATCATATGTGGCGAGATTATCAGAACTCTTAGTTATTGTATTTTATTTTGATTGTATGACTATTTGTTGTTTATATTTATGAGAATGAAGATTTATTATGGATGTTTACTCTTAATTTCTAACTAATTTTTTTATCAAGTAGGTATAAAATGAATAGAGGTAAGGCACACGCCACTGAGTCCTCTGGTCCTACTAGAGAGTTCATAAAATGGACTGAGGATATGGACGCACGTCTCCTGCACTGTATGATTGAGGAATCAAGAATCGGTAATAGGGTTGATGGGAGTTGGACATCCCAAGCGTATACTAATATTGTTGATCATCTACATGAGTCTGGGTATGTCGCCATTACAAAAAATAATGTTAAAAACCGTCAGAAAGTCTTGAAAGATAAATGGCGTGAGGTTCATGACCTATTTTCTAGATTAAGCGGTTTTGCTTGGAACCCCATTACTATGCGATTTGATGCAGAGGACGAAGTCTGGATGGACCTCATTCAGGTATATTAAAATAAATACAAAGACTTTGGCAATATTGAATATCACATAATATGAACAATTATATTTGTCATGTTTATTGTGCAGTCGAGGCCAACTGCCACAAAGTGAAGGGTGAATAGTATTCGCCATTACGATTTAATGGTCGAGTTATGGGCTGCAGATCGAGCTACAGGTAGCGGTGTCCGGACCGCTCGTCAAATACGTCGAGGGCGGGATACGCCTCGTGTTAATGTTGATCTCAATCAGAATATTGAGTACACTCCTGAGCAGCCTGACTGGATGGGGTATAGAGACCCTACTCCGCCATCACCTCCTCCCTCAGTTGATGAATATAGTCCAGGTGGGACTCAATCTGTGCCTTCAGTCCCATCCAGTGGGACTTCATCCTCAAGAGGTTCGAAAAGGAAGGCAGCTACGATGGATGTTATTGAATCGCAATTTGAGAAGTTCACTACCAGCCTGGATGGTTTCACCAATGTCCTTAGTTCATCAAATGTTCATTTTGGTGTTATTTCTAATGCAGTAGTTGAACAGGTGACAACCATGAAAGAAAGGAATGAAATACTACGTCGCTCCACAAGCTACACTTACACAGAATCTAACATTTATAATATGCTGACTGGTATGAACATATCTGATGAATCCCAATTGGACCAATGCTATGACTTCTTATGTGACAAGCCCAAATGTGTTAAGAAGTTGATGGGACTCCCACCTCACAAAAGGTGGAATAAATTATGTCAAATGTTCTGCAGCGGTGATTCTTAGNCTGNATTATGTAACAACTTCTATTACATCTTTATTATGCCATGTACTATTTGGATGTCATTATGACTTGTTATCACGGATGTATGAGTATTGGACATTATTGTTATGATTATTATGTAATGATTTCACTTTGCTTCTAAGTATTTTAAATATTCAATACTATGTTATCACTAACCTTGTTATTCTACATAATATTGTTTTGTTCAAGAAATTCTTAAATGGCCTTTTCATCAACCAAAAGGCCTAGAAAAAGTCGCAAGGGAAAAGAAACTCAAAATGAGGCAGAAGATGCAGCTAATATCAGACCATTTGATGAAGAACAATTAGATCA